>NW_028234423.1:5177314-5187314 GCF_977035675.1 Penaeus japonicus | reverse complement strand
GATATGCTTATGATGCATTCTTGAAAATGACAAATGCAGAATTAGAACTTATATCCGACCCTGAATTAGCACGTAAGATACAACAATCAGTAAGAGGAGGCCTTACATTGTGTGTGCGTCCTCTTGCAGTGGCTAATAACCCGCTTGTGAACCCCAGCTTTAATGCAGAAAAGGACGTCAGTACATTCCTCCTGTATTTGTACTTTAATAGTCTATATGCTACGGTAATGTCCGAGAAATTACCATATGGTAATATTCGGAAATTATCGCACAGTGAAAAGATCAAGTTCACATCAGCGGGTTTAACCAACCGTGATGAAAGCGGTTGTGTTGGTCACTGGTTAGCAGCCGATCTGAAGGTATCCCCGGAAGTGGCAAGAAAAACTGATGAGCTGCCCCTCCTAATTCACCACATGGAGATAAGGAAACAAGACCTGTCTCCTTACAACAAACATCTCCTAGCCTCGCAAAACAGACGCCTCCAAGGTAAAAACCAAAAGTTGGTAGCCTCTCATCTTCCTCAGAAAAATTACCTCATTACCCTGAAGCATCTACAGCTGTTGATTGAGTTAGGGATTGAGGTAGAGCAAGTGCATGAAGTATATGAATACTCCCAACGTGAATATTTATCGCCCTTCATTCACGAAAACATCAAGGCTCGACGGGAAGCAACTGATAAAGCCCAACAGTCGTGTTTTAAGACGCTCTCCAATAGTGTCTTTGGCAGGTGTTTGATGAACCCTCTCAAGAGGTTAGAAAAAGCTAGCATGGTATGCAAACCAGCAACATTTCTGAAGAAGTTACGAAGTCCTCTTTTCAAAAGACTCATCCCCCTGGTCCCGAATCGGGTAATAACAATCTCAAGACTAAATTCCGTTGCGATGAATTACCCGCAATATGTTGGCTTTACGATTTTGGAACTGGCTAAATTTAAGTTATATCACTTTTATTATAAAGTGTTAAAGGCCCACTATGGAGATAAGGTAAAGCTTTGCTATACTGACACTGATAGCTATATCCTCTCCGTGAACACTGATGATATATATCAAGATTTTTCAAGGTCTCCTTTAAAAGAGTGGATAGATACTTCTAACTTTAGCCAGAATCATCCGCTATACAGCCAATCCTCAAAGGGTCAGCTCGGATTATTGAAGTCTGAGACGGGGGAAATTCCTATCAAAGAAGTTATATGTCTGAAACCAAAGACATATTCTTTGCTCCTGAACAATGACCAATCATCTTCAGGTACAAAGGGAATTTGTCGAGCTGAAAAGAGAAGGCTCAAGCACGATAATTTCCGGCGAATTATTCGTCAGAATGAGGTGCACCACTTCAACCATGTCAGCATCACCAATGTAGGCGGGCAAATGTCAACTACACAAACACGGAAACGTGGGTTGTCGCTGTACGATGATAAACGCTGGTATGTAAATGCCTATGAATCGCTAGCATACGGCCACCCCGATATCATACATCAGAAACCAGAGGAAAGTGAAGAGGAGGAGGAAGAGGATGGGATATTGGGGGATTATGTACCTGATGTAGACCCCGAGGAGGAGGAGGAGGAGGAGGAGGAGGAGGAGGAGGAGGAGGAGGAGGAGGAGGAGGAAGAGGAAGAGGAAGAGGAGGAGGAGGAGGAGGAGGAGGAGGAGGAGGAGGAGGAGGAGGAGGAGGAGGAGGAGAAGAAGAAGAAGAAGAAGAAGAAGAAGAAGAAGAAGGAGAAGAAGAAGAAGAAGAAGAAGAAGAAGGAGAAGGAGAAGGAGAAGAAGAAGAGGGTGAGAAGGTCTAATCAGCTGTGGAGAAAACGAGCATATCTCGTACATAGTCATTTCCCGTCCTCTGAGAATGCCACCGCAACCACCAAAGAGGGGATAATAAACAAAAAACAACAACAACACGGTTCCAGAATAAAAAACAAACAACCGCCACGCAAACGCAGGAAGACACATGCGGGAAATCCCTTTATTCTGGAGGAAGCAAGCGACAGCGACAGCGATGTTTAAATAAATGTAAAAAATGTATATTTGATTGTATATTTTATATGTAAATAATGTAATTTGATTGTATATTTTATATGTAAATAATGTATTATTTTCTAATATTGCATAACCAATAAAAGAGGAACATCCTGAAAGACATACTTCACTTTCATTTCCACCTTTCGTCATGTCACACCTAACTGCTCCATACCCTTGCTTTGGAGGTGATTTACTGAACCTCTTTGCTCACCCGGCAAGAATAATAATTGCAGGTGTTACCAATTCCGGAAAGACATACCTCACTTCCAAAATAGTTGTACATTATCATGAACAATTTGATAATATAATTATATGTGGAAGTGAATCACATCCTCTAGAAAAAGAACCCGCACTTGCAGGCAAGCTTGTTATTAGTAAAGACATTATAGATCCCATCGAATACAAGACGAATCCGAGTGACCGCATTTTATATATACTGGACGATTGTTTTATAGAAGCGGCCAGCAATGACATAGTGAGCAATGCATTTACAAAGGGACGTCACGAAAACATATCGGTTATACTCCTTGTTCAAAATGTATTTATGAATGGAAAACATAGTCGCAACATATCACTAAATACATCTCATTTCATCTTGTTAAAACAGAGAGACATGGGACAGATCGAATGTTTAGGTAGACAGATATATGGCAAGAGCGAAGCCAAGCGGTTTTTAGAGTTGTATAAAAGGGTTGTCTTTGCAAAGCCACGAAACTATCTACTCATAGATCTTGGGTGTGATACTCCTGAAAAACTTCAGTTTCGCAGTAACATCCTTTGTGAATACTTTCCATATCAGATTGTTTACCAATGGTGATCAACAACAACACAATGCAAGTTCTAAAGGACTTGTATGAGGATTACAAAAAACCCTATGGATTGGGAAGTATACAGTCACTTTTAGATGCTGGTAGAACGGCTCTGGGAAAGAACATTACACGATCAGATGTGGAAAAAGTTTTAGCATCACAACGAACATATACCCTTCACAAACATACTCGTAAAAAAATCTCGCGCCGTCAAACCATGGCCACAAGACCTCGCAAAATCTTAACATGCGATCTGGCAGACATGCGAAACCTAGCAAGACAAAACAATAAAACATCCTATTTGCTGGTATGTGTAGACGTATTTAGCCGTTACATGCAAGTACGACCGTTAAAAAATAAAAGCAAGACAGAGGTAGCACAGGCTCTGCAATCGGTGTTGGATACCGAAGATGCTAAAGGTTTATCTCATCTATTCACCGATGCCGGCAGGGAATTTGTGAATAATACAGTAGACACATTACTGCGCAAACGAAATATGCAGTGGTACACAACTCACTCGAAAGAAATAAAGGCAAGCATTGCAGAGAGACACGTTAGAACCTTAAAGGAGCGCATCTATAAATATCTGACCTTAAAAAATACACTGAAGTACATTGATGTTCTATCGGATATTGTATCAGCATATAACGCTCGCGCTCATGCGGGTTTGAAAGGTGCTACCCCCTTGCAGGTGCACGGACATTATACACGAGCGCAGTGGCAGCGCCTGTTTCGTCAGATGTATGCTCCTTCCTTAGATGGGACTATAAAAAAAGAAGATCCACCGTTATCAATCAGAATCTAAAGACAGGGGATACTGTACGCATCGCTGCGCGTTCCCGCAGTGACACGTTTCGCAAGGGTTACGAAATACAAAACACTGAGGAGATTTTCAAAATCAAACGGATTGATCGACGTCAAAACGTAGTCGGCTATTATCTCGAAGATCAGAACGGTGAAGAAATACAAGGTTTATTTTACCGCGAGGAACTTGTTCCTGCGGTTATACCAACTTTTTATCCGTACAAGATCATATCCTCGCGCTGGAACAAATCTAAGAAGAAGAAAGAATATCTTGTTCACTGGATAGGGTATCCAGACAAGTTCAATTCATATATAACAGCTGATGACATGCAACCATAGACCATGACAAAACAATCCCTTACACAGCGCTATGTGAATGTGTTGACGCTAATTTGTTCGCTAAAGCCAAAACATCTCTCTGATTTTATATTACAACTAGATAAAGAGAAAATCAACTGTATTGCTGAAGTGTTTTCAAATTTTTTGAATAAAAATTTAACAACAGATAGAAACATCATCAAGAAATTAAAGCGATACCGAGAGGCAATTAAATCGGTAACGCTAAAAAAACTTCTCTCAAAAAAAGAAGAAAATCCTTTCATCTCGCGTTGGAGGTAATATTCTCTCCGTTCTGCTCCCTCTTGCTGTAAACGCGTTCGCCTCTCTCATCTAATTAGATGAGAGAGGCCCCCGCCGCCCCCGCGGGCGGCGGCGGGGGCGGCGGCGGCGGCGGCGGCGGGGGCGGTGGATGCCGCGTTGGCGGGCGCAGCGCTTGCGCGGGCGGTGAGGAACGAGGAAAATGCCCTAGGAATACCCGCGTTTGTGTAAGAAAGGGAATTTCGCGTTCGAGTTCCTTGAGGAAAAAGAAAGCGCAACGCGATATAATTAATGAGACGATGACAATACCTCTTCCCTCTGCGGTTTTACAAAAACTTAGGAAAACGCCTTTAAATAGCGATCACAGTTTATCTGTAAATCCCTCGCTTGAGCATTTGATTGGTATTTTTTTTAAACTTCGCAGCAGGATTATGCAAAATCTGTTCTCGAACATTCCCGACAGCAGTCTTTAATAAGATGGGATAATCTAGGGCAGATACAGTCGCCTTTCTCTGGGCTGAATATACTTGATGCAATCAAGTACATGACGTCATCACCGTCGTCCTCGTTTTCACCTAAAGAAAAAGGATTATTAAAGGTGTTACATAATTTTGCTCCAATACCTCTCGAATACGTGCGCAACCCTGCGGCAAAACGGTTTCTCTCGGAAGGTATGCGCAAAGCAGATGCGAGATCGAAAGACCGAAATTACGTGAAAAGAAAAGCCATACCCGCCTTTATGCCTACAAATGAAAAGATCCGTTGGAACCCTTATTAATACTCATATAGACTATATAAATCCGGCGATTCTTTCGATCTATTAGACCATTTTTGACGGTTAGAAGCATTGGAAAGCACAAATATGAGTGAAAACGACGAATTCTACAGTGTGAGGTCTTCGGAATGCAGTAATACCAGCTTACGTCTTACTGGAGAACTTCGAAGAGAGATAGTAAAATTTTATCGCGCTCAGTTTAAACATGATATTGTGTCCCTATGGGAAACATATAGAACTTTGCTTGGCAACCAGTCAGAGCAAATTTATCAGCAGGAAGCTGATGAAGCACTTGAGGACTTAACACTTGTTTCCCAAGAAGAAGTAATACGTGCAATTGAAAAATATCGAAAACATGCTTGTATTTACAACCAACAATCGATCGGTTTTGAAATGGGATATCGATTAACTACAAAGCTACGAAAGTAATTATCTCGAATATGATGTATCGGCAGGCAGCAGATAATTACCTCGCACTTGAGGTACGTCGGGTATGTGGGCGGAGACTGATAATTGACATGACCCAACTCGGGTATAAAGAGAGGCGGAGGAAACAAATGAAGACATTAGGTAATATACCTCTGCCTCGAATATACAGCAACGATGGCGCAAGAAACATCTACGGACGCGAGCTCAGGTGTTAGACGTCAGCTACAATTCGCTAAAATGGAGGGAGAAGAGGAAAGAGTTATCACCGCCGTCTCCCGAAAACTCGCGGCTAAATCATCTGTATCCTCTTGTTTTAAAAGAGGGTAACATTCTTCATTCTAAGTTGAATAGAGATACAGCTGTTTGTGTCATCGCCAACGCCTGTGGAAAGACTGCTTATGCAACCTCCGGTGTATTGGAGAGAGAATATGCACATGCAGATTTTTATAGAACGAGAAGGCGTTTGTACAACACCGCCAGAGCAATTACACCTGACCGAACAGCGACCGGAATAATTAGTGTGAAACAGGGTGAGCGGGGACCTGCTGTAATTTACCTTGTGGCTCATTTTGGCTTGGGCAAAGCTCTACAATATAACGATATTGCCATAAGACAGTTAAAGACAAGCAAGGACAAACATTATGTTGCCGGACTGGCCGGTGATACGCTTGATGATCGCTTGAAAAATATGAGTGTGTGTCTCAATGTTTTGTTTAACAGGCTTGAAGAGCTGAATATTCGAGAGATTATATTCCCTGTTGAACATGAAGGTGGCAGCTGGTGTCAAGAATCTGTTTCTCTCATACAAAGCTTTGCCGTGCGGTGTATGTCTTTGAAAATACGTACAATCTTAATGAATCAAAAGCCTCCGCTGAGACCTGACGGTGAAAATGGGCAGCGAAAGCAGTGCGATAATTATGGAATTAGTAGTGGACGATGGTCGCCTGGAAATGAGGAGGGCGTGAACCGAGTGTGCTACGGCGGAGATAATGAACTTTGGTCACCTGAAAATGAAAGAGTGATGAAGCGAATAAGAATGTCGGAAGATAATGAATGACATATATCGCATTGTGTATTAGTATGATATATTCTGTGTATTTTTATCAATAAAACTAATTTTTGTAATCCCTTTATTTTATTATCATCTTTAACTTCCTTATAAAAATGTCGAATTAGCAGTGAAGCTCTCAGTCTGTTTCCTGTCTTCACCATGGAAACTGATAATCAATACATATACATTACAAGCAATGCTTCTAAGGAGGTCTTTCCTCAAAATACCTCCCATACTTTCGAAAATATTATTCCGCCATTAATGTTGGATTCTTCCTTGGATTATGAGGTGGCTTTAGTAAATTTTTTGTACCCTAAAAATTATTATAGCATTTTAGCAGACGATGATAATTTTGCTATACAATTTCTCAACATACCTGCTAAAGGTTCGCACACGCTTCAAAGCGGTGTATTTGAAAACGTCGTTAACGTGTGTAATCAAAATCTAAATACACTCCAGCATAATATATTCAAATATGTTCCCAAATTTAATATGCTAGGGAGAACGAAGAGTGCACATTTAATGATAGATCTGATAAACGATGATATTATAAATCAATTTGAGGTGGTGCTCGGAAGGGATGCAGTTAAAAAACATATTCCTAAGGGAAAGTTGTTTACATATGATTGGGATTCAGACCGAATTCGTGTTGAAACAATATTTAGCGATTCAGGAGCGAGCTCAGATGAACGATGTTATCATGAGATTGGCATTCGTTTCTCTCGCCGCATGGCTCATATACTAGGGTTTGACGAAAGGAAAACCTATACTTTTTATGTTTCTAATGCAGGAAGGACTGCTCAAGAAGAATGGTTGCTTATGCAAAATAATGTAAGCATGAGACCACCGAGAAATGATGGAGGGGTTGATTATATCTATATATTTTCAGATATTGTAGCACCCTGTCGATTTGCTGAACAACAGGTTAATATTTTGGATGCTTTTGCCTTGAAAGATTCGAGTACGAAGGGATCTACACCTACACTTTATAAACAGCTCTTAAAGAAGAATATAAATAGTATAGGTGTGCGCATTACCGATCAGAACGGTTATCCAGTGGTCTTTGAAGATAACCACACTCTTACGCTTATACTGCACATTAGACCTCGTTAAATCTTATTGTATATAAACACCGAGCATGCATATATTTGCTTATTTTGTAGCGAAACACCGTTATGACCTGTTCGCTCCTTTAGATAAAGACAAGACAATATATCTATATTTTAAGTTAACGTTCGCTCATTTCAATATCTACCATGTTTTCTAGAACAGCATTCGTTCCTCCCTTGACGTCGGAGTTCATGGCAATGTTTGAACAACCGCAGACTCAGCTGAAGCCGTTGCGGGGGGGGGGGGGGGGCCCGGGGCGATATTAGCATATATAAAACTTACGATCATTATCGAAGAGGCGCGGGATTATTGTCTTTTCTTGGTAACATAGGCAAAATGTTAATTCCTTTTGTTTCTAAACTTGTTAAGCCTGCGATTCTCGATTTTGGTTCGGGTGTTATTGACGATATGAGGGAAGGAAAAAATAGCTTGAGATCTTCTATGAAAAAAAGAGGACTAGCAGCTGTTAAGCAGTTGGGCGCTAGAGCAATGAGAGGTGGCGGTCATAGAAAACGAAAGAACATCAAAAGACTTAAGATTCGCCCTAGTTGTTCGAGCTATAAAAAAAATGTATTTTCCCTTGCGTAGTCAGTTATAGCCTTGCCTTGCCGCTGTACGTAATAAACAGCTAGGGAAGTATCATCGCTGACAACCATGAATCAGTATAAAACACCGTTATCATCTTATGTTGCCGGGGTGAGCGATATGTTCCCTCGGTCAAATAGATTGCGTATGGTTGAATCGGGGATTGAGGAAAGGTCTGAAGTAGATGTACTACCATTTAATGCGGGAATAAATGGATCTATAACAGATAATTATGCAGAGTTTAGATGGCCATCTGGACAGAATTGTTATATAGACATGTCTAGGCTGGTTTTAGAGATTAAAGGCAGCCTGAGGAAAGAGGATGGCAATTTGTTAGGTAGTGACGACCACGCGGTGTTATGTAACTCTGCTATGCATTCGCTAATCAAATCTGTATCTGTGTATTTTAACGGTCAGCAGGTGGAACAAAACCCTTTGTATAATTTTTCATCCTATGCACGCTTAGAAACGAACATGTCTCCGTCACTGAAAGGAACATTGGGAAGAAACATGTACTATTATGACGCATCTGACATACCGAGAAACTATACAGACAGTTATTTTACAAACGCTAGCACAAAAGAGAAAAACGTAATGAACGATGTAAAGGCTCGTGGATTTCATTTCATGGCACCGTTATTGTTGGATGTAGCAACAATGGATATGTATCTTTTGGATAATGTATCTATGAGAATACGGCTCGAATTTGCAACAGATAAATTTGTTATCAACACAACACCGAAAGCTTCAGAACTGAATCCGGGGGTGAAGATAGACACTTGTAAATTACATTTAACTACACTCAAGCCTAGAGATTCAGCGAGAGAGGCTCTTAACAAATCATTATAGCATGGACCTCTCAGTTATATATTTAATAAAACGCTTTATAAAACATATGTAATGGCGAGTCATCAAACTCAACTCGCTATCGATATGCCGTGGGGGTCAACTATTCCCGAAAAGTTATCCCTCTTTATGGTTGATATGAAGTCCTTCGCAGGCGATTACACAATGAATCCTCTACACTTTGGACATAATCATTTGAGTAAACTATCTGTTACAGTAAATAACATTTCTGTTTATAATATAAGCACGAGTTTTCCTACCTATTGTTCAGACTTGTACTATCATCCATTGAATGCATTAGGGTTAGAGAAACAACATTCACTTGATAGAGATGGTTTTGTTAATGGCAAGATGATTGCTGTTATGGATTTACAACCGGAGAAATTGCAGGATGCAATAGCCATTGAAAATTCTGGAAGCCTCAGAATCGGCGTTGAATTATCACAGTCGCATGATTCAAATATTGTTCTATTCTTGGTAGGAGATGCACAAGGTGTGATTTATGTTGATAGCGATCGCAGGGTGGTTACAGACGTTCGGGCATAATGAACTGTTACGAGGTAAAGGATATTTGTTTACAATTTCTCAGGAATAAATATGTATTACGGGGATGCTTTTTGGCTGATCAACTACCTGTTAGAAAAAATCGTAAAACTTATATTGAATTTTTTGTAGTTAACATCCTTACTTCTCGCCACAAACCGTCAATAATGGGACATTACGTATTAATTGTTAATGGAAAGTATAATATTGCCTACTTTGATTCCTATGGAATGCAGCCGCATATCTATTCTCCCTGGTTGCAGGCATTTATCGATCAATATCGCGAAAAGCGTTTCCTTAACATTAGCAAACATTTGCAAAGCATCGATAGCTTAACATGCGGTGCATATGTAATTTTCGTAATGTATCACATAAATTTGCGTGGGATAGAGCATATTACCCACATTTTACAATGTATTTTTTCAAAAAGCGA
>NW_028234423.1:5162314-5167314 GCF_977035675.1 Penaeus japonicus | reverse complement strand
ACCTCCTCCACCCGAACTTTACTTGGGATTTGATTTATAATGCAGAGAAATAGACAAATATTGAGATATATATAACGAAAAACAAACGTGTACACATCTATGCAGACACTATCACTTGAAAAGGTCGCCGAAAGGAAAATAAAACAGTCAGTCTCCGGCCCATAAGCCTGACTGTTTGTCTTCTGATGCCACTTTGATGATCGATCTCCACGGAAGACCTACGGGACGAGGGAAGGGAACCGCCGAGGCGAGAGCACGAGGGGCGGGGCGAGGGCACGAGGGGCGGGGCGAGGGGGAGAAAGGGATGGGAGAAGAGATAGGAGAAGAGATAGGAGAAAAGATAGGAGAAGAGATAGGAGAAAAGATAGGAGAAGAGACAGGAGAAGAGATAGGAGAAAAGATAGGAGAAAAGATAGGAGAAAAGATAGGAGAAGAGATAGGAGAAAAGATAAGAGAAGAGATAGGAGAAGAGATAGGAGAAAAGATAGGAGAAGAGATAGGAGAAGAGATAGGAGAAAGGGATAGGAGAAGAGATAGGAGAAGAGATAGGAGAAAGGGATAGGAGAAGAGATAGGAGAAAAGATAGGAGAAGAGATAGGAGAAAAGATAAGAGAAGAGATAGGAGAAAAGATAGGAGAAGAAAATCTATAAAGGAAAAAGGTTTGTGTTTTTGTCTTCGATTTCGACATTTCTCTTCGGCTCTTCGTTCCCCTGTGTTGCGAGTCAACGTCCTCGTGTCAGGAGATTGGGATACACGGCGATGCAACAAGACGATGCAACACGAACTCGCAAAACAAACGTCAGGTACAATCCATACTGATAACGATGATGCGAACAGAGGATCATGATAAGTAATAAGAGTATCATAGAAATAAGGTTAAGTTCAGTGATAATCCTGATGATGACGATAGGCCTATTATGAGGATGATGATAGCAAGACGGCAATGCCAAGGTTCATTCTTGCAATAATAATGGGGATAACATTGACCATGACAACTGCGAAGGTAATGACAAAGAAAATGAAATGAATACGGTTATACAAACACGGATAACGGTAATATTAGGGAGAATGATATAGATAATGACAAACTTTGACAGATGAAGTTGAGTGATAATGAACGATATCTGTGATATAGAAAACGATAATAAGAACATTAACAATGATAACAAAATACATTTAAACTACTAATCATAGTAATGATGATGATAATTCAATATGAGAAACATACCAATGAGAGTTGTAACAAACTGATGGAACTTGTTATAACATTAATAACAGTCAATAACAACTAAAATAAAGGTTATGATAATTCTATTAGAAATGACATTCGTAATTAAAATTTTAATGATGTGATACGATGATGATGTGCCATAATGAATATGAATTATGCAAATGACGGTTAAGATGTTGATCATAACTAAATAACCACAATACTAAGAGCAATCTGCAACAAAAAGGCAGAACGCATTAACTCCAAAATCCATGTTTTGAGAAAATCGATGTTAAAGGTTTGGCTGCATGTATATTTACTCCTATCATTGCTATCGATATACAAAACTGACCATACCTTCATTGACATTCAGACACCATGATGATTGTATCAAAATTCGTCTTTGAATGACGATTCCACAGATACCAAATTCATACAAATCGCATATTTGGAGTTAATGCGTTCTGCCTTTTCACTGCAGCAATGGTAATAACGGTGATGAAGCAGGGATGATGATGGTGATGGTAACAGTGACAGTAAGAATAAACAATTAACAACAACGAAGAACATGAGATGGAGAACACTGATAGCTCCAGATTCTAGGCCTATTGAAGGGAAGTCACCCGAGCAGGACCGGAGAGAGAGAGAAAGAAATAGTGCATGGAAAAAGGAGAAGAAACAGGAGGAGGAAGAATAGGAGAAGAAGAAGAAGGAGGAAGAATAGGAGAAGAAGAAGAAGGAGGAAGAGGAGGGGAAGAAGAAGGAGGAAGAGGAGGGGAAGAAGAAGGAGGAACAGGAGGAGAAGAAGAAGAAGAAGAAGGAAGAGGAGGAGGAGAAGAAGAAAAAGGAGGAGAAGAAGACGAAGAGAAAAAGGAGGAGAAGAAGAAGAAGAAGTCGAAGAAGAAGACGAAGTAGAAGAAGAAGAAGAAGAAAAAGAACAAAGAAGAAGAAGTCGAAGAAGAAGTCGAAGAAGAAGACGAAGTAGAAGAAGAAGAAGAAGAAGAAAAAGAAGAAAGAAGAAAAAGAAGAAGAAGAAGAAGAAGGAATAGAAGAAGAAGAAGAAGAACAAAAAGGAGAAGGAGAAGAAGAAAGAGAAGGAGAAATAGAAGAAGAAGAAGGAGAGTAAACAGAAAGACAAATTTTTGAAAGAAGGCCATATATATATTTATCACTGGCGTTATCTCCCTCTTCAGAATTTTTATTGCAAATCTGCTCGTTGCTCGAGGCGTTTCGCCGACCAAGGTCCTTTTCCGTCCGCAATCCTTTCAAAGGAAAATGTTATCGGGGTTACTGGTTCGGCAAATCCGGTCCTTCGCGGTTCTCTCTCTCGAACCGGCCGGTTCTACAAGGTTCTTTCTGTCATTTATGTTCGCGGTTATAATCCTCGGATATGCATGATGCTCTATAACCGCTGGTTATCATTGTATGGAATAAGTAATCATAAAACAAAGGAAAAAAAGGGAAAAGGTGATGAGAGGGAAAACCTTAGACCTCTTCCGTGACACCAAGAGGTATCAGGCTAAACACCCTTACCCCCTACCCCCTACCCCCTACCCCCTACCCCCTACCCCCTACCCCCTACACCATTCCCTCCTTCCCTTCCTCCTCCCTTCTCCCCTCTTCCCCTCCCTAGATCATCCAAACCAAACACCTCTCACCCCCACCCCTCCCCCACCTCCCTTCCCACTTTAAATCACCAACCCCTACTCCCTCCCTCCCTCCCTCTCTCTCCCTCCCTCCCTCCCCCCCCTCCCCCCCCCCCCCCCTCCCCCCCCCCCCCCCCCCCCCCCTTCTCCCGTGACACCGAAAAGCCTTATCATCCCTAACTTACCTCCGGCTTTACGACAGCCCATCCCGCGCGCTCGGCTTTACGACATACGGCCGGATATTGGGAGACCCGCGCCACCTCCTCCTCAGCCCCCAAGATGGCCGATGGAGTGACAGGAAGAGGGAGGAGAAGCGGGAATGAAATGATGAATTCGATAAAAGAGAGAAGGAAAAAAGGCTGGATTAAAAATGGATGTTCAAATTAAGGGATGTGAGAGGGTGATTAATGGCGATCGGGGCCTAATTAATGGAGTTATGAGATAAGGGAGAAAGTAAGGAAGAAGATGAATATGAAGAAGAGAGGGATGAAAAACAGCGGTAAGAAAAAAAAAAGAAATGAAATGATGGAAAAAAAGGAGTTAATTAATATTATCGATAATAAAATTGATCATGACGTTCATTAAAGTGGTCGTAATGATGGTGGAGATAATGATGATGATTGTAGTGAGAATAACAACAGTAAAAGTAACAATAATATCTATGATAATGATAATATATATTATTAAAATTGTAATTTTAACAATGTTTATGTTCATGATAGTAATGATGATAATAATTATCATATTAATGTGATAATAAAGATTATGATGATAAAGATAGTAATGGTAATAATGTTAATAAGAAAATAGTAATGATAACAATAACAACAGCAACAACAATAATCATAGCATCATTGATGATAATGATGAAAATATGATAAAAACAATAATCACGATAATGATAATGATACTAATGATAATATTGATGACAATCATGATTATCATCATTATGATAATGGCAAAGATAATAATGATAGTAATAACTCGCATTTCAGATTGCGAGCTTTATACTCAGAAGACTAAAGTATAAATTCAATAATCTAATTAATAAGTAATTAAGAGAGCAGCGTAGTGGTAGCGCGTGGAGCTCCTAGCCACGCCCTGCTCCTCATTTTGTAAATTATCTCTGACAGAAATGACAGAAATGATAATGATAGATTATGATAATGGTGATAGCGATGATAATGGCAATGCGGATAATAACGATGGGAATAGAAATGAAGATGATGACAATGATAGTGTTAATGATATTAATGATAGTAACAATGATAATAATAATGGCAACAAAAAGGTTAATAATATTGATAGTATTAATGATTATGATAGTAATAATGATGATAATGATATCATTAGCATTAATGATAATAGCAATGATAATGATAGCATGAATGAAAATAATGATGATGACAGTGATAATGATAATGATAAAAATGATGATAACAGTTGATAATGGTAACAATCATAAATAACATAATAATGGTAACAATTATAATAGTGATAGAGATGATGAAAATGCTACTGCTACTAATGATAATGATGACAATATTGATGATGATAATGTTAATGGCAGTGTCATACTTTCCCAGCGTCTTGCTGCATAATCTATTTAGACTATTCTCTCACTCTCTCCCTTACTTTCTATCTATCTATCATCTATCTATCTATCTATTTATCCATACACACACACACACACACACACACACACACACACACACCACTTGATCCCCTCACTTACGGATTAAATCATGTAACAAGAGATTTTTCCCTCAAAGCAGCGTATCCATTATACTTCAATTTGGAGAGCCGATGCCAGAGAGAAGCAAGAGGGAGAGAGAGAGAGAGAGAGAGAGCGAGAGAGAGAGAGACAGAGAGAGAGAGAGAGAGAGAAAGAGAGAGAGAGAGAGAGAACGAGAGAGAGAGAGAGAGAGAGAGAGAGAGAGAGAGAGAGAGAGAGAGAGAGAGAGAGAGAGCGAGAGACAAGCATCCAGTGATGTAACGAGTTGCATTCAATAAGTTGAGCCGAAAAGGTGATTTCCTTCGACCCCCCCCCCCTCCCAGCCAAACAGGATGGAGAGGTCCTACTCCATCACGTTACAGGGCGCGAGGGTGACTGATGGAGGGCCACTTCCTTCGAAGCCTGGGG
>NW_028234423.1:5154906-5157406 GCF_977035675.1 Penaeus japonicus | reverse complement strand
ATTATCATCATAATCTTTATTATCACATTAATATAATAATTATTATCATCATTACTATCATGAACATAAACATTGTTAAAATTACAATTTTAATAATATATATTATCATAATCATAGATATTATTGTTACTTTTACTGTTGTTATTCTCACTATGATCATCATCATTATCTTCACCATCATTACGACCACTAATTAACGTCATGATCAGTTTTATTATCGATAATATTAAATAACTCATTTTTTCCCATCATTTCATTTTTTTTTTACCGCTGTTTTTCATCCCTCTCTTCTTCATATTCATCTTCTTCCTTACTTTCTCCCTTATCTCATAACTCCCCGTCCATTAATTAGGCCCCGATCGCCATTAATCACCCTCTCACTTCCCTTAATTTGAACATCCATTTTTAATCCAGCCTTTTTTCCTTCTCTCTTTTATCGAATTCATCATTTCATTCCCGCTTCTCCTCCCTCTTCCTGCCACTCCATCGGCCATCTTGGGGTCTCCCAATATCCGGCCGTATGTCGTAAAGCCGAGCCCGCGGGATGGGCTGTCGTAAAGCCGGAGGTAAGTTAGGGATGATAAGGCTTTTCGGTGTCACGGGAGAGGGAGGGGGGAGAGGAGGGAGGGAGAGGGGTTGGAGGGGTTGGAGCGTTGGGTGGTGATTCTTTTCCTTTGTTTTATGATTACTTATTCCATACAATGATAACCAGCGGTTATAGAGCCTCATGCATATCCTAGGATTATAACCGCGAACACAATTGATAGAAAGAACCTTGTAGAATATGAAATCTGACGCTATCAAGTGAAACAAGTAGTATGAAGATATTAAAAAGGAACAAATTCTGGCTGGTGATGCTATTGTTAACAAAGGCAATAAAACCGAAATAAAAATACTCAGAAATGACATAAAATACAGCAATGGAAAGTGTATTACGCTCTGTGTCTTTGAAAATCCTAGATAGTTTTGTGATATAAATTTGACACGCATTATCCCTTCAGAGAATACGGAATACGGAAAGAATACGGAAGAGACTCGACCCTTCGTCATGAGAGGGTCTTTGTTTCTTTGATAAAGCATTCGATCATCCTTCCTACCTGTCTTTTTCTTCTTCTTTTTCTTTTCCTATCTACCTCACTCCTCGTATCCGCCCGTGTGCCGTTGCAAGAAGGAAATTGCAAGGGGATCAGAATGGCCGAATCAGTGACTCTAGCTCTTTGCTTCTCGAATATCCATTGCCTTTCCTTCTGGAACATCCTCTCAGACATCCTCTCAGCATCTCTATCACCCGAGATAAGATCTGGCAGCATCTCTCTATTTCCCGATCCATCGCCCACCTGCCTCGCTCGTCCGTCCGGCCGGTTCGAGAGAGAGAACCGCGAAGGACCGGATCTGCCGAACCAGGAACCCCGATAACATTTTCCTTTGAAAGGATTGCGGACGGAAAAGGACCTTGGTCGGCGAAACGCCTCGAGCAACGAGCAGATTTGCAATAAAAATTCAGAAGAGGGAGATAACGCCAGTGATAAATATATAGATGGCTTTCTTTGAAAAATATATCTTTCTGTTTACTCTCCTTCTTCTTCTTCTATTTCTCCTTCTCTTTCTTCTGGTCCTTCTCCTTTTTGTCCTTCTTCTTCTTCTTTTCCTTCTTCTTTTTCTTCTTCTTTTCTTCTTCTTCTTTTTCTTCTTCTTCTTCTTCCTCTACTTCGTCTTCTTCGATTCTTCTTCTCGTTTTTTTCTTCGTTTTCTTCTCCTCCTTCTGCTTCTTCTCCCTCTTCTCCTCTTCTTCCTTCTTCTTCTTCTTCCTCTCCTCCTGTTCCTCCTTCTTCTTCCCCTCCTCTTCCTCCTTCTTCTTCCTCTCCTTCTTCTCTTCCTCCTCCTTTTCTTCTCCATCTTCCATGCACTATTTCTTTCTCTCTCTCCCCGGTCCTGCTCGTCTGGCATCCCTTCAATAGGGCTATAATCTAGGCCTATCAGTTGTCTCCATCTCATATTCTTCGTTGTTGTTAATTGTTTGTTCTTACTGTCACTGTTATCACTGTCATCATCCCAACTTCATCATTGTTATTACCATTGCTGCAGTGAAAAGGCAGAACGCATTAACTCCAAATATGCGATTTGTATGAATTTGATATCTATGGAATCGTCATTTAAAGACGAATTTTGATACAACCATCATGGTGTCTGAATGTCAATAAAGGTATGGTCAGTTTTGTATATCGATAGCAATGATAGGAGTAAATATACATGCAGCCAAACCTTTAACATCGATTTTCTCAAAACATGGATTTTGGAGTTAATGCGTTCTGCCTTTTTGCTGCAGATTGCTCTTAGTATTGTGGTTATTTAGTTATGATCAACATCTTAACCGTCATTTGCATAATTCATACCTTCATTATGGCGCTATTGCATCTTTATCATTTTGATTACAAATGTCATTTCTAATAGAATTATCATAACCTTTATTGTAATTGTTATTGACTGTTATCAATGTTAT
>NW_028234423.1:5142406-5147406 GCF_977035675.1 Penaeus japonicus | reverse complement strand
TCTTGATTCTTATCCCAACAACGTTTCCATCGCGATTCTCACCAACTGTCGCATTAAAATCACTTATTAGAATGATGACACCTTGAGCCTTGTCCTGTTCCTTTGCTTTATCGATCTCTTCATAGGTGTTGTGATTTCATTCTCTTTTGAGCTTTCTGATGTTGGAGCTTAACTCTGAGTGGTCGAAATATCCACATCTCCTCTTTTAATCTTATCATCATTACCGTGTGGGTGACTGGCCGGAAGAACGATGAGGTTGGTCCTCTCTTCCTTGACAGAGCCACTATGGCCAGCAGAGGGTTATGATGGAAAAGCAAAATAAAACGTCTACATTTATTGAGTAAAAACTGGCAAACGAGAGCATAAAAGAACAAATCAAAATTGAAATGAAAGCAAATTGAACATAAAAGGACAATACTAAATCTGAACAAAACGAACAAAAGTAAAACTAAATAAAATGAGCAATACTAGAATGAAATTAAAAAAAAACCCACTAAAGTGGTCCATCATAACAAATTCAATAACTATTAAAAACAAAGCAATATTTTTTATATAAAAAAAGTCCTCCCTTTCGCCCTGTAACCCGAACACAACACTCTACTTCACTTCTTTTCAACAAAACTGGAGGGCGAGGTGGCCGTGCAGTGCAGATCCAGAGGCTAGCACGTGAGAAGGGTAGCTGGCGCTTTTCTTGTTTAAACAAAAGGCGCCGATGTCAACAGTGGCAATCGCGAAAAGGCAATTCTTAGCCTCTTGTTCAGTTACTAAACCTCTCTAAATTCTTCCTTCTAACTCGACCTCACAAACTCAAATCAAAAACCAAACAGGTAAAACTATAAAATGGCATATGAACATCAAAAATACAAAATTATTAAGATAAAATCAATTAAAAAAATAGAAACGAAACAAAAGGAACATATAAGACATCCATAAAATAGATAAAGGAATGGATGGCACACAACTTAATACAACTTAATCACATTGATTTTCCTTTTCTTAATACGCAAAGTAAAATAAACAAGGATGACGCTAATAACTGGCAAGAGACATGCGGTCAACCCGACGCTCCTTGCAAGGACCGACACAGAACTCTACGGGGCGGTACCCCGTTTTGGGGTAACTGACGTAAATGTGAGTCACTACAATAGACGATAGTAGTACGTTACGACGATGGGTCGAGGCGGCACAGGAAGCAGACGCCCTGGAAGTGAAGGTCTCGTAGGAGCGTGAGCAGTATGGAGATGACGCAAGAATGAATCATGAAAAATACAAACAAAAGAAAAAACATTTGCAGAAGGAACGCCAATGTAGAATCAAAATGACTAAGAAAATGCCAGAAGAAATGAAAGTTGCTAAAAAGCTACGTGAATGGATTACTATTGCCACTACTATTATACATATTATTAGTACTACTACTACTACTATTACAACTACAACTATAAATATTTTTTTTATGTATGATAATGAAAGAATTAGCAATAATACTCTATAAGAAAAACAATAATAATGCTTCTGTGAACGTTGTTAGAAGAACTTAGAAATTCACATGTAAGATATAAAGAATAAAGAGAAGACTGGATAAGATCACAAGAGTAGATAAATCGTAAAAGTAAAAGACAACTAAAAGCGTAAAAATCAGAACAAATCAAAGTAGTAAATAAAAAGATGGAAAACAGACAAAGGAAAATACAAAGCAAGTGAGCGCTAAAAGCAACACACGTGGGTCGATATAGAGGTGGAAGTATTCAGAAGCAGGAACACACACAGGCAAGTAAAACGAAGCAGCACGACATTGCCTCAGTGCTTCCTGCCATAGAATCTGAATTGAAATCCAAAGGGTAAAGTAAAGAACAGTAGATTATCTTTTTCATTAACTAAACATTTTTATCTTTCTTCTTTTTCTTTTATCTACCATTCAGCAAGTGCATATATATATATATATATATATATATATATATATATATATATATATATATATATATATATATATATATATATATATATATATATATATATATATATATATATATATATATATATATATATATATATATATATATATATATATATATATATATGTATATATATATGTATATATATATGTGTGTGTGTGTGTGTGTGTGTGTGTGTGTGTGTGTGTGTGTGTGTGTGTGTGTGTGTGTGTATGTATATATATATATATATATATATATATATATATATATATATATATATATATATATATATACATACATACATATATATATATATATATATATATATATATATATATATATATATATATATGTATACATATATATATGCAAATATATATATATACACACACACATACACACACACACACACACACACACACACACACACACACACACACACACACACACACACACACACACACATATATATATATATATATATATATATATATATATATATATATATATATATACATATATATACATATACATACACACACACATACACTTAGCCACACGCATGAAAGGTTTATTTAAATTTTTTTTTTTTTTTTTAGTTCTTTTTAAAATCTCCCCAATCAATGTGGTATTAGTTGAAGAAACATGACTTCACGTGGACAGCACCGTGGCGGTAAAAAAAATCATAGCAATAAATAATACACATTCTAGTAAAATAAGATTATAAAGTTGCCATTAGTGTAATTAAAAAGTCAGATGTAACCCCTGAGAATGATTTATTAACAATGAAAAATATAGATAAAATAAATAGATGAATGAATAAAAATAAGCAAAAAACAAACCAGGCAAAATGTAAAGCTGTTTCAAAATACAATCAGTAAAAGGAAGGACAGCAATCACAGCAGACTAGAATACGCTGTTATCCACCCTCCATCTGAGCCCTTTGCATAAAAAGATAACAGAGGCCGTTAGAATGAATTTTATCTATAACATATACCAAAAAAGTAAAGATGAAAACAAGAGACCCAGAAGGACCTGGACAGGAAGGGGTGGAGAGAGGATAGAGGACAAAGGATAAAGGAAAAGGTAAGCGGTAGAAATAGAAGTGAGAGGGAAGAGAGGAGAGAGGTATTAGCGTAGAAGTAGAAGGGAATGGATGAGGAGAAAGGACGAATGCGAGTACGAGAGTAATAGAAGGAGAGAGAAGAGGGAGAGGATAAGGAGGAGATTAAAAGTAGATTTACAAGGGTTCGTGGGCGGAAGTACCAGCGTACACACCTCTACTGTGACTGTCTTTATTGTTTTTGATTTGGAGCCTTAAGTTTGTTTATCTATTTCACATTTTTACTGGCTTACTTTGCTTTATTGAACACATAATTTGATTGCATTAATCAAAGCAAGCATATCATTTTGATTATCTTAGTAACATGATAACAAGCAAAGATAATTATTAAGAGGATTACTATCATTATCATTGATGCTCTCGTCCTCCTTATTATCATTTTCTTCATTATCATTATCATCATCATGATTATTATCATTATTTTTCTTATCAGCATGAATATTATAATCATTACTACTATTTATTTTATAATTATCATCATTATTATTATCAGTTCCTTATCATCACCATTCTTATTGCAGTTTTTATTGTTATTGTTATTATTACTACCATCATTATGATCACCATTATCATTCTCATCATGATCATCCTCAGCATCAATACTAATATCGTTATCATTATTATCATTATAATTATTATTATTACCATCAACATTGCTATCACTATTATCATTATTATAATTATCTATATAATCAATGAATTCTTAATTTATCTATAAGATCAGTGAATTCTTAGTTTTTTTTTTTAAATATGGATATGCATTTGCTCAATAAAAGATCGGTATTCAGCATGGCTCGTCTGCATTGAATTCCCAGCTCGGCCTCCTCGCTCAGGCTGCCTTATTACCGTTCTTGGTTTCGCTGAAAACACAGTCTACACAGCAAACACTTCATCGTGTATACTCAGGCTATCGGTTCTTGTGGTTCTTTCCGCACTCCTTGTCACACTCTTATCTTTTTATTAAGACCACTGTTCTTGTGCGTGTTCATCGGGCGTAGTAGATGCTATTCTTCTAAAGATCTTTTAGGTGTTGACCGAATAAAATAGTGAAAAAATAGAGATGAAGTCGGGCATATTACCCTTATATTCGGTCTTTCATCTTGCTTCTATTTTGTTTGTTTTTTTACTTTTGTAGTGTTTATTGTGTTATGACATTTGTTTGAAAAAAAATGTACATTGCATTTATCATCAATTTTCTAAGCACGCATTCTCAGTCAGTTCCAACATCAAGCGTGGGCGTGGTGAGGTAGAGAGAAGCTGCCGCCGTATCTACCGTAAAAGGTCAACTGAAGATAATGCCCTGGTTCGCAACTTCTTGACCTGGTCTGACCTCCCGCGTCCCAGAGTCCCCTCGGTCGGTTTCTGAAGCGACCTCGTCATTCACTTCCGCCCAAATCGGGTTATCTTAGTCCAAGACATTTGTGCGCTTCATTATGGAGGTTTTTGGGGAAGTTGGTGTTATTAATTCATATCATCGGTAAGAAGTTAGTTTAATTATTCATCAATATAATTTGCGTTGAATGTTGCTACATCCTGCTACCGAGGGATTCTAAGTTTAGCTGACAATGGGTTGTTTGTGCGGATCGGTTTAGATAATCGAACACCTGCCATCATCATAGTAGTTCACTGCGCTAGCATTCACATGATTTCATATATATATATATATATATATATATATATATATATATATATATATATATATATATATATATATACATACATATATAAATAGATAGATAGATATGTGTGTGTGTGTGTGTGTGTGTGTGTGTGTGTGTGTGTGTGTGTGTGTGAGGCCTGTCATTTAGAGTGAATAATACTTACTGTAGATAATCTGATAATCCTTGAGATTTGGTCGTATGGCACTCATCGTCTTCAAATAAGGGAATGTTCGAAAATTACATATAGATTATTAACAAGTAGTAATTTCAATTTCTGTGTTT
>NW_028234423.1:5129906-5137406 GCF_977035675.1 Penaeus japonicus | reverse complement strand
TTGTGTTCCGCTGTATACATATCTGAAGGACCCATTCGGCCACTGGGACGATGTCCGAGTAATAGAGATTTATCGGGGTTTATGAATTGTTGGTTTGTCTAATATATATATTCTCTGAGGTCATACGTGAGTCTTAAGGTGAGTCTGATTGAAAGTACATGAACAAACACACAGGCGCACACGCACACACACACATAAATAAATATTTATCTATTACATATATATATATATATATATATATATATATATATATATATATATATATATATATATATATAATAGATAGATGTTTATATATGTATATATTTATATATATACATATATATGAATCACAAAAAACACAAACACAGTAACGTGCACATAACAGAATTAATAAAACACTGCCACAAATTGAAAGGAAAAACTCGCGACGTTTCGAACTTTTTAAAGAAAGTTCCTCATCAGGCGTAAGCAATCCAAAAATGAATAGTAGAAGTAAATTTTGACAAGAATATATAGGGAAAGGATGACAGTAGGAACAAGGGCTGAATCAGGTCACAGAAGGATGTTTAAGGTCAATTAATCTAGGGAATGCTTTTCCCACTAGAAAGGAGGTAAGATCATCCAACCCCCATTGTCCAGCACTCAAGTTAAAATTGGGAATCTTTTTAATTAAAAGAGATTCAAGCATTTTTCTTTCGTACGCATTTGACGCTCTGTGAATTGATTTTACGTTACTCCAATTTAGTTGATGTCCGGCATCACGCATATGAATAAAACAAGTATTCGATTCCTTAGCGTACCTGACATCGCGTTTTGTTCACTTGTTCTTTTTTCCAGCTCTCTACCCGTTTCACCTATGTAGAACTTCGGACATTCATTACAAGGAATAGCATAAATGCCTGAAGAAGTGCCAAGGGTAGCGCTGGATGCATTGTGTTTAACCAAAAATTTACGCAACGTGTTAGGATAAGTGAACACTATATCGATGTCCACTTTTTCAAATAACTGCCGCTTGTCATCGAGTGACTGATTAAATGGTACAACTAATAAGCTATCGGACCTGTCCTTACGCATGACTTTAGTTTGTGAATGTAATTTTGATCTAGCATATGAATGCGCTTATTCTAAGAAAAACTTAGGGTAACCAAGATTTTTAAAGGACTCCATAATGATGCTAAGTTCTCTATCAATAAACTCATTATCACTGATCCTATATGCTCTAAGAAACATAGACGAAGCTACTGATATCTTAATGGATAGGGGATGATATGAGAAAAAAAATGAAGGTAATTAGCAACATGGTTTGGTTTCCGGTAAACTGAAAACTTTAAATAACCATTGAAATTATGCAATACTATCTCAAGAAAGGGTAATTTACCAGCACTTTCCCATTCTACTTTGAATTTAATGGTAAGAGCCAGAGTGTTAAGTTTACGCAAATCCGGACTGTTTACTGGCCACATAGAAAAAATTTCATCAACATACCTAAACCAGATCGAGCCCGAAGGGAGGATGGCCGGAATAAGTTCAGTTTCAAACATTTCCATATATAAATTAGCCAGCGCATTTAACTGTAATCCGTTTCCTTATCAGAATGGCTCTAACGTGCATTTTAAGCATTTTTTTTTTTTTCAGAATCGTCTTTTTTTTCTTGCACCTTTTTTCTTGCATTTGCATTTTCCTTTAATATAACGAAAATCAACGCATTTAACTGTAATCCGTTTCGTTATCAGAATGGCTCTAATGTGCATTTTAAGCATTTTCGTTTTTTTTTTTTTCAGGATCGTCTTCTTTTTTTTCTTGCACCTTTTTTCTCGCAATTGCTTTTTCCTTTAATATAACGAAAATCAGCGCATTTAACTGTAATCCGTTTCGTTCTCAGAATGGCTCCAACGTGTATTTTAAGCATTTTCGTTTATTTTCAGGATCGTCATTTTTTTTTCTTGCACCTTTTTTCTCGCATTTGCTTTTTCATTTAATATAACGAAAATCAGCGCATTTAACTATAATTCGTTTCGTTCTCAGAATGGCTCTAACATGTATTCTAAGCATTTTCGTTTTTTTTTTTAGGATCGTCTTTTTTTTTTCTTCCATCTTTTTTCTCGCGTTTGCTTCTTCCTTTAATATAACTAAAATCAGCGTATTTAAAATTAATCCGTTTCGTTATCAGACTGGCTCTAACGTGTATTTTTCGCTTTTTTTTCAGGATCGTCATTTTTTTTTTTCTTACACCTTTTTTTCTCGCAATTGCATTTTCCTTATATGTAACGAAAGTCAGCGCATTTAACTGTAATCCGTTTCGTTATCAGAATGGCTCTAACGTGTATTTTAATAATTCTCGGATTTTTTTCAGGATCGTAATTTCTTTACTTGAACCTTTTTTCACGCAATTGCTTTTTCCTTTAATATAACGAAAATTAGCGCATTTAACTGTAATCCGTTTCGTTATCAGACTGGCTCTAACGTGTATTTTAAGCATTTTCTTTTTTTTTCAGGATCGTCATTTTTTTTTTTCTTGCACCTTTTTGCTCACAATTGCTTTTTCCTTGAATCTAACGAAAATCAGTGCATTTTACTGTAATCCGTTTCGTTTTCAGAATGGCTCTAATGTGTATTTTAAGCATTATCGGTTTTTTTTCAGGATCGTCATTTCTTTTCTTTTTTTTCTTTCACCTTTTTTCTCGCATTTTCGGGTGTTTTTCAGGATCGTCATTTATTTTTTCTTCGACCGTTTTTCTGGCAATTGCTTTTTCTTTTAATAAAAAAAAAAAAAAAAAAATCAGCGCATTTACCTGTAATCCGTTTCGTTATCAGAATGGTTCTAACGTGTATAATAAGATTTTTCGTTTTTTTCAGGATCGTCATTTTTTTTTTCTTCCAACTTTTTTTCTCGCAATTGCTTTTTCCTTTAATATAACGAAAATCAGCGCATTTAACTGTAATCCGTTTCCTTATCAGAATGGCTCAAACGTGTATTTTAAGCATTTTCGGGATTTTTTCAGGTTCGTCATTTTTTTTCTTGCACTTTTTTTTTTGCAATTGCGTTTTCCTTTAATATAACGAAAATCAGTGCATTTAATTGTAATCCGTTTCCTTATCAGAATGGCTCTTACGTGTATTTTAAGCATTTTCGTTTTTTTTCAGGATCGTCATTTTTTTCTTGCACCTTTTTTGTTTCATTTGCTTTTTTCTTTAATATAACGAAAATCAGTGCATTTAATTGTAATCCGTTTCGTTCTCAGAATGGCTCCAACGTGTTTTTTAAGCATTTTCGTTTTTTTTCAGGATCGTCATTTTTTTTCTTGCACCTTTTTTCTCGCATTTGCTTTTTCCTTTAATATAACGAAAATCAGCGCATTTAACTGTAATCCGTTTCCTTATCAGAATGGCTCTAACGTGTATTTTAAGCATTTTCGGGGTTTTTTTCAGGATCGTCATTTTATTTTTTATTTTTTTGTGCACCTTTATTCTCGCATTTTCCTTTTCCTTTAATATAACGAAAATCAACGCATTTAACTGTAATCCGTTTCGTTATCAGATTGGCTCTAACGTGTATTTTAAGCATTTTCGTGTTTTTTTTTTCAGGATCGTCATTTTTTTTTTCTTGCACTTATTTTCTCGCATTTTCTTTTTCCTTTAATATAACGAAAATCAGCGCATTTATCTGTAATCAGTTTCGTTATCAGAATGGCTCTAACGTGTATTTTAAGCATTTTCGGTTTTTTTCAGGATAGACCTTTTTTTTTCTTGCACCTTTTTTCTCGCAATTGCTTTTTCCTTTAATATAACGAAAATCAGAGCATTTAACTGTAATCCGTTTCGTTCTCGGAATGGCTCTAACGTGTATTTTAAGCATTTTCGTTCTTTTTTCAAGATCGTCCTTTTTTTTCCTTTAATAAAAAAAAAAAAAAAATCAGCGCATTTACCTGTAATCCGTTTTGTTATCAGAATGAATCTATCGTGTATAATAAGATTTTTCGTGTTTTTTTTTTTTTCAGAATCGTCATTTTTTTTTCCACCTTTTTTCTCGCAATTGCTTTTTCCTTTAATATAACGAAAATCAGCGCATTTAATTGTGATCCGTTTCGTTCTCAGAATGGCTCTAACGTGTATTTGAAGCATTTTCGTTTATTTTCAGGATCGTCATTTTTTTTCTTGCACTTCTTTCCTCGCATTTCCTTCTTCCTTTAATATAACGAAAATCAGAGCATTTAACTTTAATCCGTTTCGTTATCAGAATGGCTCTAACGTGTATTTTAAGCATTTTCGGTTTTTTTACAGGATCGTCATTTTTTTTCTTGCACCTTTTTCTCGCATTTCCTTTTTCCTTTAATGTAACGAAAATCAGCGCATTTAACTGTAATCCGTTTCGTTATCTAAATGGCTCTAACGTGTATTTTAAGTATTTTCGTTTTATTTTCAGGATCGTCATTTTTTTTTTTTTTCACCTTTTTCTCGCAATTGCTTTTTCCTTTAATATAACGGAAATCAGCGCATTTAACTGTAATCCGTTTCGTTATCTAAATGGCTCTAACGTGTATTTTAAGCATTTTCGGGATTTTTTCAGGTTCGTCATTTTTTTATCTTGCACCTTTTTTTCTCGCAATTGCTTTTTCCTTTAATATAACGAAAAAGAGCGCATTTAACTGTAATCCGTTTCCTTATGAGAATGGCTCTTACGTGTATTTTAAGCATTTTCTTTTTTTTTCCAGAATCGTCATTTTTTTCTCGCATTTGCTATTTTCTTTAATATAACGAAAATCAGTGCATTTAGCTGTAATCCGTTTCGTTCTCAGAATGGCTCCAACGTGTATTTTAAGCATTTTTTTTTTTAGGATCATTATTTTTTTTCTTGCACCTTTTTTCTTGCATTTGCTTCCTTTAATATAACGAAAATCAACGCATTTAACTGTAATTCGTTTCGTTCTCAGAATGGCTCTAACGTGTATTTTAAGCATTTTCGTTTTTTTGTTCAGGATAGACCTTTTTTTTCTTGCAACTTTTTTCTCGCATTTGCTTTTTCTTTTGATATAACGAAAATCAGCGAATTTAAGTGCAATCCGTTTCTTTTTTTTCAGGATCGTCATTTTTTTTTCTTGCACCTTTTTTCTCGCTATTGCTTTTTCCTTTAATATAACGAAAATCAGAGCTTTTAACTGTAGTCCGTTTCGTTCTCAGAATGGCTCTAACGTGTATCTTAAGCATTTTCGGGATTTTTTCAGGTTCGTCATTTTTTTTATCTTGCACCTTTTTTTTCTTGCAATTGCTTTAATATAACAGAAATCAGCGCATTTAACTGTAATCCGTTTCGTTCTCAGAATGGCTCCATCGTGTATTTTAAGCATTTTCGTTTATTTTCAGGATCGTCATTTTTTTTTTCTTGCACCTATTTTCTCGCATTTGCTTTTTCATTTAATATAACGAAAATCAGCGCATTTAACTGTAATCCGTTTCCTTATCAGAATGGTTCTAACGTGTATTTTTAAGCATTTTGGTTTTTTCAGGATCGTCTTTATTATGATTTTTTTTTGTGCACCATTTTTCTCGCATTTTCTTTTTCCTTTAATATAACGAAAATCAACGCACTTAACTGCAATTCGTTTCGTTCTCAGAATGGCTCTAACGTGTATTTTAAGCATTTACGGATTTTTTTTTTTTCAGGATCATTATTTTCTTTTTCTTGCACCTTTTTTCTCGCATTTGCTTCTTCCTTTAATATAACGAAAATCAGCGCTTTTAACTATAATCCGTTTCGTTATCAGAATGGCTCTAACGTGTATTTGAAGTATTTTCGTTTTTTTTTTTCAGGATCGTCATTTTTTTTTCTTGCACCTTTTTTCTCGCATTTGCTTTTTCCTTTAATATAACGAAAATAAGCGCATTTAACTGTAATCTTTTTCGTTATCAAAATGGCTCTAACGTGTATATTAAGCCTTTTCGTGTTTTTTTTTTTTCAGGATAGACCTTTTTTTCTTGCACCTTTTTTCTCGTATTTGCTTTTCCTTTTAATATAACGGAAATCAGCGAATTTAGCTGCAATCCGTTTCTTTCTCAGAATGGCTCCAACGTGTATTTTAAGCATTTTCGTTTTTTTTTTTTTTTTTATTACAGGATCGTCATATTTTTTTTCTTGCATCTTTTTTCTCGCAATTGCTTTTTCCTTTAATATAAGGAAAATCAGCGCATTTAACTGTAATCCGTTTCATTATCAGAATGGCACTGACGTGTATTTTAAGCATTTTCGGAATTTTTTCAGGATCGTCATTTTTTTATTACACGTTTTTACTCGTAATTTCTTTTTCCGTTAATATAACGAAAATCAGCGCATTTAACTGTAATCGGTTTCGTTATCAGAATGGCTCTAACGTGTATTCTAAGCTTTTTTTTCAGGATCGTCTTTTTTTTTTTTTTTTCTTTCACCGTTTTTCTCGCTATTGCTTTTTCCTTTAATATAACGAAAATCAGCGCATTTAACTATAATCTGTTCCGTTATCAAAGTGGCTCTAACGTGTATTTTAAGTATTTTCGAGTTTTTTTCAGGACCGTTATTTTTTTTTTTTTTTTTTTTTGCACCTTTTTTCTTGCAATTGCTTTTTCCTTTAATATAACGAAAATCAGCACATTTAACTGTAATCCGTTTCTTTATCAGAATTGCTCAAACGTGTAGTTTAGGCATTTTCGATTTTTTTTTTTTTCAGGATCATCATTTTTTTTTCTTGCACCTTTTTTCTCGTAATTGCTTTTTCCTTTAATATAACGAAAATTAGACCATTGAACTGTAATCCGTTTCGTTCTCAGAATGGCTCTAACGTGTATATTTAGCATTTTAGTTTTTTTTTTTTTTTCAAGATCGTCAACTTTTTTCTTGCAATTCCTTTTTCCTTTAATAAACTGGAAATCAGCGCATTTAATTGTAATCCGTATCGTTATCAGAATGGCTCTAACGTGTATTTTAAGCATTTTCGTTTTTTTTTTCAGAATCGTCATTTCATTTTTCTTACACCTTTTTTCTCGCATTTGCTTTTTCTTTTAATATAACGAAAATCAGCGCATTTAAGTGTAATTCGTTTTGTTATCAGAATGGCTCTAACGTGTATTTTACGCATTTTCGTTTTTTTTTTTTCAGGATCGTCATTTTTTTTCTTGCACCTTTTCTTTCGCAATTGCTTTTTCCTTTAATATAACGAAAATCAGCGCATTTAACTTTAATCCGTTTCGTTTTCAGAATGGCTCTAACGTGTATTTTAAGAATTTTCGTTTTTTTTCAGGATCGTCAGTTTTTTTGTTGCATCTTTTTTCTCGGAATCCATTTTTTCTTTAATATAATGAAAATCAGTTCATTTAATTGTCATCCATTTTGTTCTCAGAATGGCTCCAACGTGTATTTTAAGCATTTTCGTTTTTGTTTTTTTTTCAGGATCGTCATTTTTTTTTTTTTTTCCTGCACCTTTTTTCTCGCAATTGCTTTTTCCTTTAATATAACGAAAATCAGCGCATTTAACTTTAATCCGTTTCGTT
>NW_028234423.1:5121297-5127306 GCF_977035675.1 Penaeus japonicus | reverse complement strand
CAAACCCCGAAGTCATTTCCCAAACCCACAAAATCACATGAATTCCACGCACATATCACTATGAAGTAACCACCCACATATCACTATAAGTCCAACTATCACAAAGAAACCACCAGCCTAACATCCCGAAGTCACTCCGAACTCACATATCACTATGAAGTCACCACATAACACTATGAATTCACCACATATCAATATGAAGACACGCACATATCACAATTAACGCTACCACCTAACATCGCCGATACACTTCCGAACCACATACCACTATGAAGTCACCACATAGCTCTATAAATGAGCCTCAACAACGGCGCTTCTCGACCGGCAGCTGTGTCTCATGGTGTCAATTACGCCTCATGCATCCGGTTATTGTGTTGTGACAGCAGTATGACAGTCATGACATTCAAAGCAAAAGGTTTTGGTGATATTCTTGTTTTTTATATTTTTTTATGATACGATATAATCTGTTTATGAATTTTGTAATTCCTCTCATGAAGGTTAATCTGGTATTTTTCTGGCGAAATAATTTTTTTTTTTTCCTTTTATTTTTTTATGTCCGTTGAGTATGGATGTGTAGAGTGTTGCCATGTAGTTGGTCTTTTATTGATGATTTTAACTGTAATTATGTCTGTTATCTCTTTCATCAGGGAATCCAGGGGATGTAGTTGGTGAGGGTCAGATAGAGGACTTGACCTCGTGGGGGATTAGGGAAAAGGATTAGGGAAAGGGATTGTTTTATGGTGTCAGTTACAGCGAAAGGTCCTGCTCATCACACTTCATGTCATGAAACAGGAGGTCCGTTACAGTGTCCCGTGGCTGAGGAGGGGATTGGGGAAATAAACGGTATTGTATTGCAGATGTGATGGGGACGAGAGTGAGACAGACAGACAGACAGACAGACGGACGGACGGACGGACGGACGGACGGACGGACGGACGGACGGACGGACGGACGGACGGACGGACGGACGGACGGACGGACGGACGGACGGACGGACGGACGGACGGACGGACAGATGGACGGACGGACGGACGGACGGACGGACGGACGGACGGACGGACGGACGGACGGACGGACGGACGACGACGGTGACGGACGGTACGGACGACGGACGACGGTCGACGGATGGACGGACGGACGGACGGAAGGACGGACGGACGGACGGACGAACGGACGGACGGACGGACGGACGGACGGACGGACGGACGAACGGACGGACGGACGGACGGACGAACGGACGGACGGACGGACGGACGGACGGACGGACGGACGAACGGACGGACGGACGGACGGACGGACGGACGGACGGACGAACGGACGGACGGACGGACGGACGGACGGACGGGACGGGACGGGACGAGGGACGGACGACGGACAGGGACGACGGACGGACGACGGTCGGACGGACGGACGACGGACGGATGGGCTGACGGACGGACGGACGACGGACGGACGGACGACGGACGGACGGACGGACGGACGGCGGACTGCCGGACGGACGGAGCGGACGGGACGGACGGACGCACGAAAGGACGGACAGCCGGACGAACGGACGGACGGACGGACGGACGGACGTACGGACGGACGGACGGACGGGACGGACGGACGGACGGACGGACGGCGGACGGACGGACGGACGAACAGACGGACGAACGGGCGGGCGGGCGGGCGGGCGGCGGGCGGGCGGGCGGGCATAAGAGGCAAGAGAACAGAATGAGAGTATAAAGAAGGGCAAAGAGGTAAGAAGACCGCGAGGATATAAGGACAATGGAAGATAAGAATTAGAGAGGGCGGAGAGTTGGCGACAAACGAGAACTAAAGAAAACGACAAAAATTCGAATTCTTCTAAAAAAAAATGGTGTATTATCATATTTTCTTTTCGTTTTCCTTTTCTTATTTTTTTCGACATGAGTGATCGGGGAACCCATTTTTAAGGCGACCAGAAAGGTCATTGCATACGTTTTATGATTGCATAGGCGAGGCTACAAAACTATGTTGAATTATATCATTGCACTTACAAAAGCAAGGCTACACGCATACTTCTCTGGTATTCACTCACTACCTTACTCCGAAAAAGGGAGAAAAAGGGAGAAAGAGAGAAAAAGCGAAAAAGGGAGAAAAGGGGAGAAAGGGAGGAAGAGAGAAAGACAAAGAAAGAGAGAGAAGGAGAGAGAAAGACAAAGAAAAGAAGACGAAGAGAAAGAAAGAGAGAGAGAGAGAAGAAAAAGACAAAGACAGAGAGGATTACACACAGGGGTTCTTCCCCAAAGATTTCACGAACGACGAAAGCCATTTACTTAATGTTTGTTTAGTACTAAATGTTCCACCATGCAAGCTAATCATCTCAAGGTGCAAACGAAGACAAGAAATGGTCATAATTACTGGCCAAAAGAGGTCTCATGAAAATAAAACAAAACTGACTTTTAACTTCAAAAGGAGCGCTGCGATAGACACCGACCGAACATCGATCATCAACGTATTAAGTAATACCGATTAATCCCTTTTTCTTCTGCTTACTTATTAGGATAATAGGTATTATTATAATAATCGCCTTATTGCCATGACATTAATCACATGAATATCAATACAACTCGGGCAAAGGGAACGCAAGACAGTCAGAAATAAATAGAAAACATGGTGGATAAAGGTGAGAGAAAAAAGAAAGAAGGAAAAAAAAAAAAAGAAAATAGAAAAAAAGAGGAGACTAAAAAACAAACATACAACATACAAAAAAAAAACACCTCATATTAGCAGATAATGTGACACGCCAGCAGCGTGATGCCTCACAGAGCACATGTCCGTGGTGTTATCGTCAACCTAACGAAAGTGCACCTCCTGCCCTTGAGTTTAGAGGAGGGGGGGGGGGGGTTAGATGATAAATAAATAAACGAAGAAAATGAAAACAGATAACACTCCCGGATAGAGAAAATAAAACAAAAAAAAGTATACTAAAGCAAGAAAGGAGATGCAATGTGGAAATTGATTAATAGTTAAGTTTATAAAAAGAAAAAGTGATTTGTGTACGTAATGACTAATATGGAATAGTCGAAGAAAGAAGTCCGAATGAACGAGATGAGAAAGTAAAAGAAAGGGGAGATCGTCAGTGGTATTGGTGTATTTGTTTGTGTGTGGTTTTTGGTAAGAATGGAAGGAAGAAATAAGAAAGAGAGAAGAAAAATGAAAAAAAAAACGGAGACAAGAAGAATAAAGAGAGAGAGAGAGAGAGAGAGAAGGAGGGATAGAAAGAGAGAGAGAACTAAATAACCTAGAAAACACCCCCCCCACCCTCGCCCCAGTTAAGACTCATACATCACACCACAGACACAAAACTAACTCGCCTAATGAAACCCCTCCTCCGACATTGCTCGCCGGGCCCCCCTCCCCCCCCCGCAAACACAACGACAAACAGTTCGTCGTGACGGTAAACACATCACGAGCGATTTCCTTAGAGTGCACCTCTGTTTGCAATTGATAAGTGCAATGACAAGGCGCGAAGTGGAATTACTTTATATTTGCGTTTGGTCAAGGGCATTGGTGGTGGTGGGGGTTATTGCCCACTGAGGTGAAGAAATGAATGAGTAATGGATATGGAGTTTTTTGAGAGATGATAAGAGGTCACGAGGGACAGTGAAGGGAACGGGGGGGGTAATGGAAGATTAAAGGTGGGTTGAAAGATCAGAACACGAGAATTAGAGAATGATTCGAAGAGTGCGTGGAGAAAGAAAGACAAAAAGAAAGTGAAGAAGAGACTAAACAATAGGTATACGAAGTAGGAATAAAGGTCGTAATCCTGATGACATGATTGAATAATTGGAACGAAAGAAACAAGATGAATAAACAAATGGAAGGGGAATCAACAATACGAAAAAAGTAGGACCGAAAATAGACAAGAACAAATTAGTAATGAGTAAATCAATGTTAGAAATAAAGTCAAGGATTACCTGAGAACCAATGCAACTGTTCGTCACCTTGAATATTTGCAAACAAGGCATTGCAATTCCATCGACGAATCCCTTTTAAACCTTCAACTTATATTTAATACGACGAAATATCTAATCAGTTAACTTCAGACTTATTCAACTTTATTTATAACATTATCCCAAAACTGATACATGAGCATGTAAAAGAGCTCCACTTTCACATATATAGTAAAATTGCTCCATTTCAGTCACTTCAAAATAAAGAGAAGGTCAGGGAATTGCATGATTTCCAACCGCAAGGTATTTAGGATTAAGGATTGCAGTGATGCATGGCGATAGAAATGGTGATCCGGATTTAGGATGGTCAGGCAAGGGATTTTTTTCCTTTGCTAAACTGTGGTTGTTTTCTTTCTTTATATTGTTTTCTTTCTTCCTTTCTCTCTCCTCTGTCTCCTCTCTCTCTCCTCTCTCTCTCCTTTCTCTCTCCTCTCTCTCTCTCCTTTCTCTCTCCTCTCTCTCTCCTCTCTCTCCTCTCTCTCCTCTCTCTCCTCTTTCTCCTCTCTCCCCCGTCATCTCTCCTCCTCTCTCTCTCCCCCTCTCTCTCTCACTCTTCTCTCTCACTCTCTTCTTCCCCTCTCCCTCTCTCTCTCTCTCTCTCTCTCTCTCACTCCCTCTCTCTCTCTCTCTCTCCCTCTCTCCTCTCTCTCTCTCTCCCCTCTCTCTCCCTCTCTCTCCTCTCTCTCCTCTCTCTCCTCTCACACTCATCGCTTAGACCTCTCTCTCCCTCTCTCTCTCTCTCTCTCTCCTCCTCTCCTACATCTCCTCGTCTCTCTCTTCCTCCTCTCTCTCTCCCTCCTCTCATCTCTCTCCCATCTCTCTCTCTCACCTCCCCCTCTCCACTCTCTCATCTCACACCCTCTCTCCACTCTCACCTCCACGGCTCTGCCTCTCCTCTCCTCTCCCTCTCCATCTCTCCTCTCTCCCTCTCCCATCTCCTCTCCCTCTCTAGTCCTCTCCCCTCCGCCTCACTCTCCTCTCTCCTCTACCCACTCCCTCTCCCTCACCTCTCCCTCTCCTCTCTTCCTCTCCCATCTCCCTCTTCTCTTCCATCTCTCTCTCGTCTCTCTCCTCTCTCTCTCTCTACTCAGTCTCTATTTATCTCTCTTTCTATTTCTCTCTCTCTTTCTCCCTTTCTCTTTCCTCTCACCTTTCTCTCTTTCTCTCTCTCTCTCTTCTCTCTCTCTCTCTTTTCACTCACCCCTTCTCTCTTCTCACTCTCTCTCCTCTCCCCTCTCTCTCTCTCTACCTTCGTCTCCTCACTCTCTCAATCTCCTCTCTATTTCATTTTTCTCTCTCGTCTGCTTCTCTCTCTCATCTCTCTCTCTCTCTCTCATCTCCCTCTCTCTCTCTCTCTCTCTCTCTCGTATCTCCTCTCTCTCTCTCTCGCTCTCTCTCACTCTCTCATCTCCTATTTCTCATCTCTCTCTCCTCTCTGTCTCTCTCTCTCTCTCCTCTCTCTCTCTCTCACATCCTCTCTCTCTCCTCTCTCCTCTCCAAGACTCTCTCTCTCTCTCCTCTTCTCTCTCTCACTTCTCACATTCCTCTCTCTTCTCACCCCCCTATCTCTCTCTTCTTTTTTTTCTCATCCCATCTCTTTTTTTCTCTCTCATCTCTCCATTTTTTCCTCTTCTTCCTCTCTCTCTCGACTCCTCTCTCTCCTCATTTCCTCTCTCTCTCTCTCTCTCTCCCTCATTCCTCATATATAATATATATATATATATATATATATATAATATATTATATATTTCATATAATCTATATAATGTATGTATGATGTATATGTATATGTTATATAACTATTTCTCTCTTTCTCTCTCTCTCTTCTTCCTCTCTCTCTCTCTCTCTCTCTAGTCTCTCTCAACTGCGTCTCTCTCGCTCTCTCACTCTCTGCTCTCTCTGCTCCTCTCCTCTCCTCTACTCTCCTACTCCTCTCTCCTCTGCGGCTCCTCTCTCTCTCACTCTCATCGCCTTTTCGTCTCTCCTTTAACCTCTCTCTCTCTCTTTACTCCCTCTCCTCCTCCAGTCTCTC
>NW_028234423.1:5113797-5116297 GCF_977035675.1 Penaeus japonicus | reverse complement strand
TCCGCCCTCCTTCGCGTAATCCTCTTCTGTTGTTCATTCTTACTTTTTCTCTCCCGTGTTCGTCCATTGTTATCATATTACCCCTATCATTGATATTAACTTAAACTAAGTTATTAGTAACTACGGCATATACTATGAGAACCACTCTACTACTACTACTATACTATACTACTACTACTATATTATTATTACTACACTACTACTATACTACTACTACTACTATTATTTTTAACTCTACTATTTATTATTACTAGTACTACTGCTACTACTACTACTACTACTACTACTATTACTATTACTACTACTTCTAATGCTACTACTACTACTGCTGTTGCTGCCACTACTACTGCTATTATTACTACTGCTATTACTATTACTACTACTATTATTATTAATTATTACTACTTTTTATTTAGACTACTCTAATTATACTATATACTATAATACTGCAACTGCAACTGCTACTGCTACTACTACTGCTACTACGCTGCAACTAACTACTAAACTACGACTACTACTACTACTACGATTATTTTAAATACTACAAACTACTACTATTATACTACTACTACTATTAATACTATACTACGATTATTACTACTATACTACTGTACTACTACTACTACTACTACTACTACTACTACTATTATATTACTATTACTATTACTACTACTATAATACTACTATTAATACTATTAATAATATTACTACTATAATTACTAATATACTTATACTCTACTGAACTGCTACAGGCTACTGGCTACTGCTACTTGCTACTGCTACTACTACTGCAACTGCTATGCCTACTGCTACTGCTACTGCTACTATCTACTACTACTATATTATTAGTACATTTTACCTACTACAATTATTACTACATAACTACTACTATCTACCACTACTAACTTCTACTACCTACTACTAACGTACTACTACTGCTACTACTACTAACAACTAAATACTACTTTGTTTTTGTTTATAATGTTGTTATTGATTAATGCATATTATTATTAATTTTTATTTTATTTCTATTATCGTTGTATTTATTATCATTGTTATGATGATAATGACTAATGTTGTTATCAATAGAGGGATAGTAATTATCATTATGAATACCATTATCTTTGTCATCAACATTTTTATTAGTAGTATCATAATTATCATTACTATTGCTATTTTCTTTTTATCATCATCACCTCTATCCCCACCCTCAACCCCATCCCCGCCGCCATCACCATTACCACCACCACCATCACCATCCCCAACACCATTACCACTATCACCACCATCACTTTATGTTCCTCATCCTTTGCCCTCCAGAGAACCACACTCACCATCCCCACCACCATCACCACCATCACTTTATGTTCCCCACCCTTTGCCCTCCAGAGAACAACACTCACCATCACCACCATCCCCACCATCACTTAATGTTCCCCACCCTAACCATCCAGAAGAACCACACTCACATCTACCACACCATCACCACCAATCACTTTATTGTTCCCACCCTTTGCCTCCAGAGAACACCAATCGCAACCGCCGCTCTTAGTAGCGAGAGAATCACGCGCCTCGAGTCACGTGTCATTGCGACGGCGTTCTGAATCGCTAAGGTCAAGAGTCTCGTAGCCCTCTCTCTCTCTTCCTTACCTCTCTCTTTCTCCTCTCCTCATCTCCTCTCTTTCTCTTTATCTTTCTCTCTCATATCTCTTTTTTTTCTTTGTCTCTCTTTTTCTCTTCCTCATCTCCTCTCTCTTTTTCTCTCTCCTCTCTCTCTCTTCCTCTCTTCTTTTTCCTCTATTCTCTCTCCTGAATCTTTCTCTCTCTCTCTGTCTCCTCTCTCTGTTTCTCTTTCTCTCTCTTTTTTTTTCTTTCTCTCTTTTTCTCTCTCCTCATCTCTCTCTTCCTCTTTCTCTCTCCTTATCTTTCTCTTTCTCTTTCCTTTTTTCTCTCCTCATCTCTCTCTCTCTTTTCTCTTTCTCTCTCTCCTCATCCCTTCCTTTCTCCCTCCTTATCTTTCTCTCTCTCTCTCTCTGTGAGGTTGTCTAGTCTGTTGTAACTGGAACCAAGCACAAATAATGGTTGTGATGCCAAACCAGGGTATTTGAACTGTTCAGGTTTTATTCCATAACGCAGATAGTCTGACGTATGGTGCACGATAGATATATTCATACAGCACAATGGGCACAGCAATAAACAATATCACATCACGTTAAACAGGCGGGAAATCAGGTGTCAGCGGTAGCATAGTCGATTCCCGGTCTGTCGGTATGTTCAGGTATGTTGTTCCAAACATCCTGCTTTATGGAAGGGTTCGCATCGCCGTCCCCGAATCTTGTCCCCACGGCGGGCACGCAGGAAGGCAGTCTAGAATGTAATAGGGGCGTGGCAATAAGCTCATGTGAGGGGTCTAAGGCACTTGGGATAAGGCTAGTCTATGCAGTGAATGTATCTATCAATAAAATTTGCCTGACTGACCCGGCGATTGCCTCGCTAGTTA
>NW_028234423.1:5106230-5113697 GCF_977035675.1 Penaeus japonicus | reverse complement strand
CAAATTTATTCTTCAGCTTCTGAGTTGACAGCTGTTAATCCAAAATTTTGGTTATTACTACTGTTATTATCATTATTGTTGGTTATCTTAACGGTGTCTCATTATCATCAATATTATCATCACTATTTTTATTGTTATATTATGATTATAATTGCCATCATCACTTTTATCATTAACGTAATTATGATCGATATTATTATCATTATAATAATATTCTATTGCTTAATTATCAGTATCATCATAATCATTATCACTTTTACTACTACTACCCTCTGCGAAGTCAATATTCTATCGGACAGGAAAAACATGACATAGACATGGCTTCTTAATAAACAAAAATTGTTCGATTTTTTCCTGTCCTCTGGATGAAAGACATGATACCGCAAAGCTCTCAATATAAACAGTTTTAAAAACAAATATGAAACAAACTAATTTGCAGAAAAAAATGAAGTCTTAAAGCTTCGTCCACTGAATGTAAGCACGACTCTTCCGAAAATTTTGAAACTAGTTAATACATTAGGGCCTGATAAGGAACATCACAGACGTTTGCCTTAATTCCAGATACAGCACTTCATAAAATTCTTTGCAGAAGTTGGCAGACTCACCCGTGAACCGCCTCCGCGTTTCCTCAAAACGCAACAAGAACGAGGCTATCAGCGAGTGTTTATATTCTGCAACAGCAAGAGTAGAAGGAACAACCTTGTCCGTTAAGGATAGTTTACCTGCAATTGCAAACTATCTGGAAGCCAATGTTAGTAAACCTATTTTAACCGGTGCTTACCCATCACTCTGGGAACGTGACATCATGACACCTATTTTGAAATCCGGAGATAGAGCCACTTCGAGTGACACCTATTTTGAAATCCGGAGATAAAGCCACTTCGAGTGACACCTAAAGTTCCCGAGAAAATAGTTGCAAACCAACTAACTGCATTCTTGCAAGCAAATGACCTGCTAACTTCCACGTAAAATGGACTTAGAAGTAGCTGTTCATGAAACAGCATTACTAAAAACCACAAATGAAATTAATGACGCCATAGAAAATAGCCAGATAAATGTGTCCACTCCTTAGACAGTGTAATTCCTGAAATCCTCTTCACCTAACAAAGAAATCTCGGAGTCGATAAAATTCCTGAAAAAGTATTATATAAACAACCACGGTACTTCGGAGGACGAAAGACAAATACGAAGAACGAAAAACTTCATGCACCGAAAACTTTTCTTCTGTAAACAATTTACGTGAATTGATAGAAAAGACTCAATAGACGCGCACAGAAACAAAGAGTTATTTCGATATAAATTCCTGAACTCGTATCCTTCTAAAACACAACGTAACTCCAGAGGCAGCCGATTCAACCCTACCTCTAGATTTCGAAGCTTTTACTTCGAGTGATTATCATTATCTTTATCGTAACTATTGTGATTCTGTTAGTAGTAGCAATATTATTACAACGAGCATCGTCATTATTATCGCTATGAATATCGCTTCCATCATCTTATCATTCTTCATTAGTGATGTTGTGGACGATTTGGAATCTTCCATGTTAATCTAAAAGGAAACAAGCATGTGCACAAACATCCGTGGGAAATTCCGTGTTGCTGAGGCATCATGCGAGAGTTCGAGCGGAGCACATGTGACTGCGGAGGCTGACCTGGGGACGGTCGGCCACTTCTCCGTGGACTCTCGTTCGAGAAAGACTGTGAGGAGGAGCACCATGGACAGCTTACCTTTGGTGGTTGTATGGTAAGCGAGAAGGGTTTTATATATACCAGATCTTAAGGAAGTCTCCAGTATTGTTTTGTATTGGATATTTACTTAAATTGTCTTTAATAATGTAACTATAAGTTCTAAGTAAAGTTATGTAAAGATAAAATTAGTAAATTGCAGGAAATGTATCAAAATTTCCTTAATCCCTTCAATTGCAGGAATTATATGGTAAAAGTAATAATTCTTTGAAAGAGAAATGTTTTCCCTGTTTTCTGCGAAAACAGTGGTGGTGGCAGCCTTTAATTATAAATTGGGAGTCTAACACTTTTTCAATGTGACGGAAGGTGAGATTTCCACAGTGGCGGCAGCGGCGGTTTCCATGCCTTGCCCTCTGTCCTTAGCTGCCTTTGATTATCTAAATGGGGATAATAATTGTTTCCGTTAAACTCACAGGGTGGGTCGCGTAAGTGAGCCTCGGAGGATGGCCGAGAATCTTCCTTGGTTGTTTCAGCTGGCGCCGGGCGCACCAGTCTTCTTTTACTGTTTACTGAATTATCCCCAAATTGCAGTATCCTATGTTTCTATTGCTTTATGCCTTTGATTGTAATAGAAATGAAGTAATTATTTACAGGTACAGGGTGCCAGAGATATAGTTCCTGAATGACAGTATATATATTAATACACACTCTTTCAGGTTGTGATTTATTAATATTAAAAAAAAAAAAAAAAAAAAAAAAAAAAAATATAAAAAAAAAAAAAAAAAAATTAAAAAATAAAAAATAAAATATAAATAAAATAATAAATAAAAAACAAAAACAAAAAAAGAAAAATAAAAAAAAAAAATGTTCATCAATAGCATGGTTTGATTTTTGTGTTGGATGCATAAGTTTTATGTACGTTGTTTAAGTTTTATTCTGGTATATGTCATTACTCAGATTAATGTATATTTCACTTAATTTCTCTTGACTTGGCAACATTTATGATAGGTCAAGATACCCAGTTCACGATTACATATTTCATTCTAAGTAGTATAAGAAAGTAAAGTAAAGTGACGGGAAGTGAAGTGAAGTGAGTAGTTATGCTGTGTTACTTGGTGAGCAAAGGGTAGCGAGCGAGGCTGGGAGGTCGGAGAGCGTTAGGGTCAGCGTTATCTAAGCACAAGACTTGTTTTCGACCGTCGCTTGCTTCGGGTGTGACGTCACACAACGTCATTACCCCTCCTGACGTCACAGTCCTCCCCACGAGTTAAGGCGGGTGCCTGCTATGGAAATCAGCTGGGCCGTGAATGAGTGTTGCCTCTTGCGCGGTCAAAATATTTCTTACAATGATTTTCCAAATGCCCAGTATTGAATACTCGCATAGCGAGCGCTAGTACTCCTATAGGGAGGGGGCATAGCAGGGCTATGATTACATGTGGATATTGCCAAAGAAAGGGTTACACAATGGACAGATGTTTTCTGTTCGAGGAAAAATTAAAGGGAGTGTCAGGGACACGTGTAAAAGTAGAGTCAGTAATTAAGTGCTTCAGGTGTGAGAAAGTGGGTCATTTCGCGAGAAAATGTCCAGACCAAAGGAAGCCGAAAGAATTGTCAAAAAACTAGTCATTACGAGGGGGGTGCTAGTCCCTCCCGAAGTTGAGGATTGTAAAAGGTGGTACAAATCTTGTCCCTGGGGGCCCATGATGGAATGCTGTTATTTGATGCTTCTCTTGGAGATAAGCGAGTTTCCGTATTGTTTGACACCGGCGCGGAGGGTTCACTAGTGAATAGTGAATTGTTAGAAGAATTAAATGTTCCATACTGGCAGTCTAACAAATCTGTTCATTGGGGGGAAGGTTCATGCTTAAGTCATAAGGGTGAAACCGATATCATCCTTGGCATAGGAAAGGTAAATACTTCGTTTAGTTTTTTAGTAGTGGAAACCTGGGGTTTCCCTTGTCATATGCTGATAGGAAATGATTTTGCGGACGTGCATAGAGTTGTATATATACATCACGGCCTACCACCTTGTCCATAAATGGGCAGGATGTGAAGGTCGAACGTAGCAATAAGAGATCCATCGTTTCCATGGCAACCGTGTGTCTGAAGGGACGCTGGTGAACCAAGACGGGGAAAGCTGCAGGCCCCCCCCCCCCTGTAGAACTTTCCGGCCTGGGAGAGGTTGATCCGAATTATGCTACCGATGCAGACGTGAATAAGAAATGCGATTGCCAAGGTGAAGATGATGTTATAGATAATGGCGGGGCCAGTGATGTTTTTCCTGTAGAGGATTTAGCAATAGATGCAAAATCATGTGGACCTTTACGAGTTTTCGCCGGGGGAATATGTAAGAATGAATCAAATTGAGTAAATGTGTTGTTTATTCCTCGAGAAGATTTAGAAATAAGTCTTGCAGATTATTAGAAGTGGATAAGATTTTTGAACGAGGTTCAAGAGACCACGGGGTGCTTGTTGAATTAGTTTTAGATTTCCAAAAGGTTTAGTTTTGATGAGGACCCATCAAGTATTTCGACTGAATATTTTCATGAAATACGAGAAGGGGGTCATCCAGTTTATAAGAAACCCTATCCCGTTCCGCTGAAATATAGAGATGAGATGAAGGCTCAGATTGGTTCTATGGTGAGGGATGGGATTCTACAACCGTCACGTTCGCCCTACAATGCCCCTCTGGTGCCTGTGAGGAAGAGAGACGGAGGGTTACGACTGTGTTTAGATTTAAATTTCCACAGTTGGTATGCATCATGTTTTAATTAAACCTTTTAGGAAGGCTTTTCGAGTGGTGGTACCAGAAGGGTATCAAAGGACAGCTGTAAGGTTGGCTCATTCTATCCCTATTGCAGGGCATGGGGACGTATTAGCGACCTTAAAGATATACAAACATTTGCCTTTTTCCCAGAGAGGAAAAGGTTAGTAAAGGAGTATTGTTCTTCGTGCGAAATATGTTCACACTGTAAGCCAGGCGAACACATCCCTGTTCCTCTCCCAAGATATCCTGAGGTTTCGAGGCCTTTTGAGCGCGTCCACATTGATAGAGTGGGACCATATCCGGAATCGGAAGGTTTTCGTTACATCCTCACAATAGTAGATGCGCTGACAGAGTATCCGGTCACGATTCCATTGAAATCCAAAGATGCTTCAGATGTCGCAAAGGCATTTATGAGTGGATTCCTTTACAAGGAGGGGACACCACGTCAGCTTATCTCTGACGGGGGAGGGGAGTTCGTAAATGAACTGGTCAATACATTGCCTGAATGATATGAGATTGATAAACATACCATAACTCCATGTCACCCAAATGGGCAGGTGGAAAGAGTAAATGGTACCTTAAATAGGATTTTGCGTACTATGGTCTCGGACGATCGGTCGGTATGGGCTCGAATGCTATCAGTGGCAGAGTTAGCATATAATACTGTGCCCATAGAGTGATAAAAGGCACACCTTTTTCACACTAAAGTATCGAGACCCTTATTTTCCGTATATCCTCTTCTTCAGAATGCGGCTTCCTGATAACACGTAGAAGATTATTCACAAGAAACCAGAGTCATTGGTTCAAAGTTGTTTTAGGAGAATATAACCGGGGGTTATTCGAAGTTATTTGTATCAAGTAAGAGAAAAATAACCGGGGGTTATTTGAAAGTTGTTTCTGATTAAGTATTTTGTATAACCAGGAGTTATTTCAAAGTTGTTTTAGGAGAATATAACCAGGGGGTTATTTCAAAGTTGTTTTAGGAGAATATAACCGGGGGTTATTTCAGAGTTGTTTTAGGAGAATATAACCGGGGGTTATTTCAAAGTTGTTTTAGGAGAATATGACCGGGGGTTATTTCAAAGTTGTTTTAGGAGAATATAACCGGGGGTTATTTCAAAGTTGTTTTAGGAGAATATAACCAAGGGTTGTTTCAAAGTTGTTTTAGGAGAATATAACCGGGGGTTATTTGAAAGTTGTTTTAGGAGAATATAACCGGGGGTTATTTGAAAGTTGTTTTAGGAGAATATAACCGGGGGTTATTTGAAAGTTGTTTTAGGAGAATATAACCGGGGGTTATTTCAAAGTTGTTTTAGGAGAATATAACCGGGGGTTATTTTGAAGTTGTGTGTTATCAACACTTGTATCTTCAGTAGTATCAATATCGGCTTTGCAATTGGTTCGTCTTTTTTCGAAGGATTATGCTTAGAGATAGAGAGAGATAGAGAGAGAGAGAGAGAGAGAGAGAGAGAGAGAGAGAGAGAGAGAGAGAGAGAGAGAGAGAGAGAGAGAGAGAGAGAGAGAAATATAACGGTTGACAGGAATAAGATGAGGAGTCTCTCTTTTCCGGAAGTGAAAAGAGAGGCAGACAGATCATGATTCTCTCCTGTCATCCTACTCTCTATCTATCTTTCTATCGATCTATCTATCTACCTACTTATCTAACTATATCTATCTATCACCTATATCTAAATCTATATTCATCTATCAGTCTAGCTCTCTCCCTATCAGTCTATCTATCAATAAATCTAACTATCTATCTATCTATCTATCTATCTATCTACCAATCCATCCAACTATCTATACATCTTATTATATATATCTAAGTCTATGAACCTATCTAAATATCTACTTATATATCCATCAATCTATCTATCTGTTCCCCTATTTACCTACCTATCAATCTATCTTTTAATCTATCCATCTCTCTCTGTCAATCAATCAGTCTATCTATTATCCATCTATGCATCTATCTCTTACACTCTCTTCCTCTACCTCAATTCCTCCCTGTCGCATTCTCTTCCCAAACCACAGGCCTCAGAACTACAAGGCTTAGGCTTCAACTTCCCTCACGCGGAACGGAAATTATTATTATTTTTTTAGATTAGATCTTTATTTACCACCCTGGCTAACTGCACAGGCAATTATTGTAGTGAAAAGTTACACTGACTTCCCGTAGAGTTTTTGGCGACTCAATTCGCTTCATGTATTACAACTTGAACTTTTGAGAAACTTCGTGCGACATATAACATTGGCGCACACCACGCCCACTTGACCCTGCACTGCGCTTCCGTCTGTGGTCATGTATCTGTATCGATCTATCTGTCTACCTGTCTCCTTATCTCTCTCTCTATATATACATATATATATATTTATCACTCTATCTGTCTTATATATCTACCTATCTATCTTTCTCTCTCTCTGTCTGTCTACTTATTCATCTACCTATGTATCTATCTATCTCTCAATATATATCTATCTCCCTATTTATCTGTCTATGTATCTATTTATCTATCTATGTATCTATTCATCTATCCATCTATCTACCTATTCAACTACCTATGCATCTATTTTTCTCTCAATATATATCTTTCTACCTATTTATCTATCTACGTATCTAGTCATCTATCTATTTATCTACCCATTTATCTATCTATGCATCTATTCATTTTTCCATCTATCTACCTTTTCAACTACCTATGCATCTATCTATCTCTCAATATATATCTACCTACCTATTTATCTATTCATCTATCTATATATATATTCATCTATCTATCTATCTATCTATTCATCTATCTATACTCTTTCACTCCCTGGCAACATTACATACACATTTTATTTAATTCGAATGTACATTTCCTCACATACGTCATTGCTTCACGGGGCTTCACTCACTCTTCCGATTCGCACACTCATTCATTTCAGACAGTCGCTACGCTTACACAGGTTAACAGTTCAACTGCCATTTGACCTTAGTTGCGACATTGTTATTGTTCATGCATTCCATACCT
>NW_028234423.1:5082442-5089942 GCF_977035675.1 Penaeus japonicus | reverse complement strand
AAAGACAATTTGAAATGAAAGAAAAGACAATAAATATTAGCATCAGCATTGGGAAAGCACTGAAGATCATTCTCGTAAATGTAAATACTACTGTTACTGGTATCCAAGTAGCTAGCAAATATTCCTCGTGCATTTCTCTATCAACAAACTTAAAGAAAAAAAAAGACTAATCAGCATGCACGTAATGGTAATCAATATCATTAACCACAAACAAAAAAGTATCCATGAAATAAATTCCATACAAGTAGAACAACAGTACATTATATTGTAACGTAATGAGGACATTTTTTATTAATTGTCTTTTTTGAAGCGCGTGAAGCAAGGAAGAGAAAATGTACACTGTACCCATGCTCACTGATTATGTAATAGTGTACAGAGATTGAATTTCACTTTTTATTTCAGTAGGTTGTGGTGTATTCGCTACATTCAGGAAAATTTTCCGCTTGCAAAAGTTGTTTGGCGAGTGAAATGATTCGGTAGGAAAAAGGTACGTATGTTTTTACAAAGGGAGGTGAGAGTGATATCATGTTTTGATAATTCAAAAGGTGCAAAGAAGAAAATACAGAAATACACATACATACACACACATACACACACACAGATATATATGTACATATATATATATATATATATATATATATATATATATATATATATATATGAATGTATGTTTGTGTTTGTACACACACATATATATATATATATATATATATATATATATATATATATATATAATATTATATATATATATATAAATATAATATATAGTATATATATATAATGTTATAGGGGGGGGGGGGGGGGGGGGGGGGGTGGGTATATATATATATATTAAAATATATATATATATATATATACACACATTACATGTTACATATATACATATATATATATACTATATATATATATATATATATATATATATATATATATATATATATATATATATATAGATATATATATGTACATGTATATGAATATCATATATATAAATATATATATATATATATATATATAGATATATATATATATATATATATATATATATATATATATATATATATACATATATATACATATATATAAGTATATATATATATGTATATATATATGTATATATACCCATATATGCATATATATATATATATATATTATATATATATATATATATATATATATGAATTAGTTATCATATACATATACATTACATATATACATTACATGATATATGTATAGTATATACATAGATATTAGATAATGTATATCAAAACTATATATATATAACATATACATATATATACATATATATAGTTATATATATATATATATATATATATATATATTATATATATATATATATATATGCAATATATACATATGTATATATATAGACATATATATAAGTATATATATATATATATATATAGTCATTATATATATATATATATATATATATACTATATATATATATATATATATATATATATATATATATATATTATATATATATGAGAGTGAATACAGTACTGGGAAAATTAATAGACATTTTTTTGGATTCTTCACTTTTTTATCTTTAACACCTTATATCTTCACAAATATATTACTCAATTGCCTATTTTTTGTAATAATGCAGAGAAATCTTTAATCTATATAAAATAATTGATTATATAATGATTATATTATTTTCAAATGATAAGAATCATGTTTTAGGATTATTACTCGCAACCACACAAAATTACCTAGTTCCTCAGCCTTGTGTTCTTAAACCATTTCCACACATATCCACGTTCCCGGAATCCCGGTTTCCGGTTACTAATCATTGTTTATATTACCTAATGTGTGTGCCAATGTCCCAGTATCAAATGACCCATAATTAGTCGTAGAAGTAATTCCAAGGAATAACCTGTTGGATGCATCGATGGGCAGAGGAAAAGACTTGAGTCAGGCTTGATTTTTCAGCAATCAAAATTTATCTACAAGAAACTATCCCCTCGACTGCCTAGATCCGCCAAATCGGTCTTACCCGAGTAAAGTTGGTGTATCATCATCATAATGTGTATCAGACTTTTCTTTTTTTATTTCTGCTTTTGATGACATGTTTTAGAGCAGTCTAAACAATATTATAATATATATATATATATAATTATATATATACTATATACTATATATATATATATATATATATATACGTATGTATGTACACACATCATTGTAAAACGTGCATACCAAACATAATAGCAATACAAAACTCACCTCAGACTAACTAAAGTGGAACAGAACTAAATACAGAAGCTCTTAAACACAAGAAAGACTAAATCCCGAAAAAAAGGCAAATGAGCTGAAACCCGAGCGAAACCTAAAGAGATCAGAACTCAGAGGCGGAAACAAAAGAAACAATTCGTTCAGTCTTTGGCGAGAGGAGGAAGCGCTTCGCTGAATATCCACATCGCCTTGACCGCAGAATCTTCACTGTGGAGCTTAGAGCTTATTGAGTAAAAAAAAGGAAAAAAAAAAAATAATGATAGTAATGTAAAAATAGATAACGAAATAAATAATAAAATAGAATAAATGACGAAAAACAAGCGTCCCATCATAAATAAATACTCCCATCTTAGAATATCATAGAAACCTGAAGCTGAATCCGTTACTAAGTCCGGGATAGAAAGACTTCATAATTAAGCACAGACGAACTAACATTGTGGTCGTGAACATGTGAGGAAAGGAATATGAAATTTCTGATACTGAAGTGACAAGAGATAAGTAACGAGAAAGGGCTATTCATCAATATATATCTATTTGTCTATGTAATATATATTTACACGCCCTCACACACACATACAGACGCACACACATACACATACACACACACACAAAATGGTCTTTGCTTGAGCCACTGTCCATCTTTATCCTATCAATACTTGAACCTCCTGCGTCCGTAAGAAGGCACCAGAAAAAACAAACAAACAAACAAACAAAAATCTCTACGCACATTTCTCATCTAGGGACGAAGACAAATCAATCAGCTGTAAAGTATAAAGCCTTTGTGATCACAAGGTAGTAAAGTAATGAGGTTCTCCTTTCATCTCTACGCTTCCGGTAATTCTGTCAGCTCTGATTCCGCGAAAATACGGAGAAAAAAGATCAATGACGTTTTTGTTTTTTTGTTTCGTTTTCGTTTCGTGTGAAGTCCACGAGCGACGGAAACTTTGTTGGAAGGAGGAATAAATATGCATAGCGCGTGGTACGGAGTTACGTCACAGGTGCTCGCTGACCTGTTATTAGCAACTATTGGTGCGTGTATGAAGCTGTTCCTTGTGGGTCACAATAGCTTTTGACACACACACACGCACACACACATACATACATACATACATACACACACACGCACGCACGCACACACACACACACATAATGATAATAAGTGAAAGATAAATCAATAGAAAGATAAATGAATAATAAATAAATGTATAAACATTCCAATCACAAAAGGATGACAAAAACTTTGTGTCATTTTCATATATTTACCGAAGTTCTATCATCAGCAATACAAGCACTGTTTTTTTCTTTTTCTTTTTTATTTTGGAAGTTTATCGTCAGCATTACAAACACTTTTTTTCTTTTTTGAATTATTGACTATGCTTACCTTTACCACAAACTTCAATAAAACGGCGAAGGGGAGAAAATAAAGTTTTATTTCATGAACGGGTACAGAACATGTTTGTATCCTGACGAGGTAGTTGTGTTTAATTTCAAAATAATTATTTTGTTTACATTTTTGTAGGATCAGTTATCCTAAAGTTAAGTACAACTCATAAAAAGTCATAGTTGACGCGTAAGGTGGTTTGAAAAAAGTTTGTCAGCTTCTGCTATAAGGTTACGGTTAATATAATATTATTATAAAGAATAAAGATATATTTGATCAAGACTCATAAGATATAAAGATTACCAAAAGTTATGAAGTATCGTATTTGTTCAGTATTGTATTTATATCTTCAGTATCTTCAGGATTCATAAAAATAATTCAAAGTTTTGCTGGAATGAGTGAGTTCCTTTCAGAAAATTTGTAAATATCTGATGAATTAATACGCAATTCCCTTTAAAATAGTTACATATTTAGATCTCTCCTCTTGCAAAGACAGGAATAAGTATATTGACCTCATGATCAATAATGCATTCCGTTATATGTCAGTCCTGAGAGATTATATATTGCACAGGTATTCACATTCTACTTTATTTTCTATTTTTACAGGTTTATTTTTCTTTTTCTTTCTGTCATTGTTTCTCTGTCTCCTTCCCGTTCTATATCTCTCTTTCTTTCACCTTTTTCTCTCTGTCTTACATCACCTATCCCAATGCTCCCCCATCTTTCTCTTTAATTTTTATCTCCTTCCCTCGCTCCCTCTTTCTCTTTTTTCTCATTCCCAGCTCCTTTATCTCTTTTTCCTATCCTGTTCTCGCCTCACTCAGATTGCATCAACAAAACCTAAAGTGTAATTCATAACTATAAATGAAACTCTTGCAGATTAACTTTTCTGATATCACTTGCAACTCTCAATAACCTGAATATGCTTCTGTTTTTTTCTTTCTTTTCTTTCTTTCTTTTCCTTTCTTTTCTTTCTTTTTCGTGTTTCTTTGATCTTTGATGTTAAACTTCTCTTACATTGAACGACTCTCTTTATTAAAAGTTTTGCTGTTAGTTTTGAATAATAATAATTCAAAGTGGTTTCATGTGCGTCAGGGTTCTGGAATGTTCATACTTTCATGGATTATCATCACTGCTATTACAATTCTGATAACATGTAAAAGATGTAGAAATTATACATGACTGAATTCAAATACTAGTAATAGATTCAATGTCGAAAGGATTTTGAAACTGAGGATGTCAAGTATTTAGCATTAAAGAAAGAAAGAAGAATAAAAAAAAAGGGGGGGTAAGGATTTTTTTTTTTTTTTTTTTTTTTTTTTTTTTTTTTGCAAGTTCATAGGATGGTTCATGCAATGACAAAAAGTTGGTAGATTCTTTAAACTTCCTGATATTCCATATGTAAGGTCCTATTACCTGAATTATAAGACTGATTATATTAATAAATGAAGAATGTTATACAATTTTCTCTGTAGTATTAGAAAAATGTAAAGCAACGCTATAACCAAAACACATTTATCTAACAATACATAATTGAAATGGTCGAAAAAGCCTCAAACCTCCACCATATACCCCATACGCATATAAATCTAAGATAAAAATTTACAAATATATGTCACCCGATTCCCTCCGTGATAGGATTAAAAAACTCCATACAAAATAGCCAGTTTGAATAGTGTGAATATTTTCCCGTAGAAGACTAGGCAATCGCGCGCTTAACCCGCTATTCCAGTGACGGTTACCCTCCCCATAATACAATCCCTCTGGTGTGTGTTTCTGTCTGTGTATACTATATGTGTATGTATCATTGTATGTGTGTGTGTGTGAATGTATACTGTATATGCGAACGTATATATGTATATATACATATATGTGTGTTTGTGTGTGTATGTGTGTGTGTGAATAAATGCATTTTTATGTGTGAAGGACTTATGCTGAGCAAGTTGAAAACAAACCAAAAAACACATGACTTTGCCGAAGGGCTTTTCGGTTTAGTGTTTCATCAGTAAAGCGAAAAGGCCTTCGGGCGTATTCATGTGTTTTCCTAAGTTGTTTAGTTTTCATGTCTCTGTGTGTGTTTGTTTATATATATGTATATATATATATATATAATATATCGATATTTTAAAATTATTTTATATATATATATATATAGATAGATAGATAGATAGTATAGATAGATATAAGAGATATACATAAATATACTGTTAATATATATATATATAGTATATATCTCATGACTATATTATATATATATATATATATATTATATATATATATATTATATATTTATATATACATACATGTCTGTACATGATAATAATATATATATTATATATATATATATATATATAATATATATATATATGATATATATGTATGTATGTATGTATAAATATCTATACATATACATATTTAGAGAGACTGAGACAGGGACAGATAGACAGAGAGAGAAAGAGAGAGAGAGACAGAGACAGAGAGAGCGAGAAAAAGAGAGAGAGAGATACACATGGATACATGGTTTTCATGCATGATATATGAATAACGCAGTGAACACTATATATGCCATATCGCTTTCCCTCAAGAAACTAACAGTAACATTTACATCACAGAATTCTACTTACACGCCAATCACTGTAAGACACAGTACATGAAAGAGGCAGGCAGGTATTTAAATCTCTGGTCTGCAGATTCTGCAAACCCTGGACAAGGACGTCTAATCATCAATTACTCGTGAAAGAAAGAGAGAGTGAGAAAGAGAAGGAGGAAGAGAAAGGTACAGAGAATGAGAGAAAATGAAAGAGACGGAGTGGAAAAGAGAGAGAGAGAAAGAGAAGGAGGAAGAGAAAGGTACAGAGAATGAGAGAAAATGAAAAAGACGGAGTGGAAAAGAGAGAGAGAGAAAGAGAAGGAGGAAGAGAAAGAGACAGAGAATGAGAGAAAATGAAAGAGATGGAGTGGAAAAAAGAGAGAGAGAAAGAGAAAGAGGAAGAGAAAGAGACAGAGAATGAGAAAAGAGGAGAGAGATGGGACGGACAAGGTGAGGATATGCTATCATCTTTCGCTGGCTTTGGTGTCCATGAAAACCATTTCATTTGGAACTCAAACACTTCCGGTCCGTCAAGTGGGTTATCTATATGCAGATATCAGTATAAAGTGAAATAGTACTACACGTTTGACTGTGACCACTTCGTCCTTGGCTATCACTGTAGCGCTTATTGACATTAAGAAAATATATATAGTTATTTTAGTCATCTCATTGTAAGTGGCAGTGTGAGGTTCCGGGAGATAAGGTACTGGAGCACCCGAGGGAGGGGTGAGTTTTACTAATTTGCAATGCGATCGAACTAAGTCAGGTAGGTTTAAATGAGCAGACTTATGTTGGGAATACACATACACACATACATACACACACATATATATATGTATGTATGTATGTATGTATATATACATTGTTTTTTCTTTCTATCTTTTTTTCTTCTTTTTCCTTTTTCTTCTTTCTTTCATTTTCTTTCTTTTTTTTCTCTCTTCTTTATTCTAGCACAAGAACCAAAGCAATAAGAAGAGACTTCGTTTATTTACACAAGTTTACACAAGAAACACATCGGCTCTTAGCACATGACTCACCCTCAATCTAAGAATGAAATTCAACAAATCTACCAAATAAGTAAGTTTCATATTCATATTGTGATAAAACATTGTTAGGAGAAAAAGAATTGTAATGGAAATGCATAGCAGAGAAAAATAAAGTGTATCATAAAATATTTCGTAATGGATTAAGTAATATACTCTAAGAGTGATACATAGAGTTTTCAAGGGTTTTTCAGGAGCTAAATGACACTGAGTTAGCAACTAAT
>NW_028234423.1:5076495-5082342 GCF_977035675.1 Penaeus japonicus | reverse complement strand
TTGATCTGTAATCCGTTTCGTTATCAAGATGATGGCGAGTCTAACGTTGTATTTTAAGCGGATAATTTTTGGGATTTTTGTTCAGGATCGGTGTCATTTTTTTTACTTGCATCTTTTTGCTGTCTCGCAATTGAATTTTGTCTATTAAATATGTAACAAATTAAATCAGGTGCATTGAACTGTAATCCGTTTTCGTTATCAGAATGGACAGCTAGCGATATTTTGAGACATTTTGGTTTTTTCAAGATCGTCATTTTTTTTTCTTGACACATTTTTATCTCTGGAATTCATTTAGTTCCTTTTAATATAGCAAAAATCAGTGCATTGAACTGTAATCTCGGTTTTCGTTATCAGGTGGCTCTAACGTGTATTTTAAGCATTTTTGTGCTAGTTTTTCAGGATCGTCGCATTTTTTTTTTCTTGCACCTTTTTTCCTCGCCAAGGGATTTGATTTTTCATTTTAATATAGCAAAAATCAGTGCAGTTGTGAACTGTAATCCGTTTCGTATAGATCGAAGAATGGCCGCATTCTAACGTAGATATTTTAAAGCATTTTTGGCAGTTTTTTCAGGCAATCGTGTCATTTTTTTTTTCTTGCACCTTTTTTCTCGCAATTGATTTTTCCTTTAATATAGCAAAAATCAGTGCATTGAACTGTAATCCGTTTCGTTATCAGGATATATCTAACGTATATTTTAATAATTTTTTTCGTTTTTTCAGGATCGTCATTTTTTTTTTCTTGCACCTTTTTTCTCGCAATTGAGTTTTTCCTTTAATATAGCAAAAATCAGTGCATTGAACTGTAATCCGTTTCGTTATGAGAATGGCTCTAACGTGTATTTCAAGCATTTTTGGCATATTTTCAGGATCGTCATTTTTTTTTCTTGCAACTTTTTTTTCGCAATTGATTTTTCTTTACTATAGCAAAAATCTGTGCATTGAACTGTAATCCGTTTCGTTATCAGAATGGCTCTAACGTGTATTTTAAGCATTTTTGGCTTTTTTTTTCAGGATCGTCATTTTTTTTTTCTTGCACCTTTTTTCTCGCAATTGATTTTTCCTTTAATATAACAAAAATCAGTGCATTTAACTGTAATCCGTTTCGTTATCAGAATGGCTCTAACGTGTATTTTAAGCATTTTTGGCATTTTTTTCAGGATCGTCATTTTTTTTTCTTGCACCTTTTTTCTCGCAATTGATTTTTCCTTTAATATAACAAAAATCAGTGCATTGAACTGTAATCCGTTTCGTTATCAGAATGGCTCTAACGTGTATTTTAAGCATTTTTGGCATTTTTTCAGGATCGTCATTTTTTTTTCTTGCACCTTTTTTCTCGCAATTGATTTTTCCTTTAATATAATAAAAATCAGTGCATTGAACTGTAATCCGTTTCGTTATCAGAATGGCTCTAACGTGTATTTTAAGCATTTTTGGCTTTTTTTTCAGGATCGTCATTTTTTTTTTCTTGCACCTTTTTTCTCGCAATATATTTTTCCTTTAATATAGCAAAAATCAGTGCATTGAACTGTAATCCGTTTCGTTATCAGAATGGCTCTAACGTGTATTTTAAGCATTTTTGGCATTTTTTCAGGATCGTCTTTTTTTTTTTATCTTGCACGTTTTTTCTCGCAATTGATTTTTCCTTTAATATAGCAAAAATCAGTGCATTGAACTGTAATCCGTTTCGTTATCAGAATGGCTCTAACGTGTATTTTAAGCATTTTTGGCATTTTTTCAGGATCGTCATTTTTTTTCTTGGATCTTTTTCTCGCAATTGATTTTTTTCTTTAATATAGCAAAAATCAGTGCATTGAACTGTAATCCGGTTCGTTATCAGAATGGCTCTAACGTGTATTTTAAGCATTTTTGGCATTTTTTCAGGATCGTCTTTTTTTTTCTTGCAACTTTTTTCTCGCAATTGATTTTTTCCTTTAATATAACAAAAATCAGTGCATTGAGCTGTAATCCGTTTCGATATCAGAATGGCTCTAACGTGTATTTTAAGCATTTTTGGCATTTTTTCAGGATCGTCATTTTTTTGTTTTTTCTTGCACCTTTTTTTCTCGCAATTGATTTTTCCTTTAATATAGCAAAAATCAGTGCATTGAACTGTAATCCGTTTCGTTATCAGAATGGCTCTAACGTGTATTTTAAGCATTTTTGGCATTTTTTCAGGATCGTCATTTTTTTTTCTTGCACCTTTTTTCTCGCAATTCATTTTTCCTTTAATATAGCAAAAATCAGTGCATTGAACTGTAATCCGTTTCGTTATCAGAATGGCTCTAACGTGTATTTTAAGCATTTTTGGCTTTTTTTTTTCAGGATCGTCATTTTTTTTTTCCTGCACCTTTTTTCTTGCATTTTTTTTTCCTTTAATATAGCAAAAATCAGTGCATTGAACTGTAATCCGTTTCGTTATCAGAATGGCTCTAACGTGTATTTTAAGCATTTTTGGCATTTTTTTTCAGGATCGTCATTTTTTTTTTCTTGCACCTTTTTTCTCGCAATTGATTTTTCCTTTAATATAGCAAAAATCAGTGCATTGAACTGTAATCCGTTTCGTTATCAGAATGGCTCTAACGTGTATTTTAAGCATTTTTGGCATTTTTTCAGGATCGTCATTTTTTTTTCTTGCACCTTTTTTCTCGCAATTGATTTTTTTTTTTAATATAGCAAAAATCAGTGCATTGAACTGTAATCCGTTTCGTTATCAGAATGGCTCTAACGTGTATTTTAAGCATTTTTGGCATTTTTTCAGGATCGTCATTTTTTTTTTTTGCACTTTTTTCTCGCAATTGATTTTTCCTTTAATATAACAAAAATCAGTGCATTGAACTGTAATCCGTTTCGTTATCAGAATGGCTCTAACGTGTATTTTAAGCATTTTTGGCATTTTTTCAGGATCGTCATTTTTTTTTCTTGCACATTTTTTCTCGCAATTGATTTTTCCTTTAATATAGCAAAAATCAGTGCATTGAACTGTAATCCGTTTCGTTATCAGAATGGCTCTAACGTGTATTTTAAGCATTTTTTTCCTTTTTTTAAGGATCGTCTTTTTTTTTCTTGCACCTTTTTTCTCGCAATTGATTTTTCCTTTAATATAACAAAAATCAGTGCATTTAACTGTAATCCGTTTCGTTATCAGAATGGCTCTAACGTGTATTTTAAGCATTTTTGGCATTTTTTCAGGATCGTCATTTTTTTTTTTTTTTTTTTTTTTTTTTTTTTTTTTTTTTTTTTTATTTTTTTTTTTTTTTTCAAGAATCTTTTTTTTATAGATCTTCCTTTCTTTCTTTCTCTTATCTTCATTCTTGCACCTTTTTTTCTTTTTCCTTTTCTCGCAATTGATTTTTTCTCTCCCTTTAATATAGCAAAAATCAGTGCATTGAACTGTAATCCGTTTCGTTATCAGAATGGCTTTTTTTCTAACGTGTATTTTAAGCATTTTTGGCATTTTTTTTGTTTTTCAGGATCGTCATTTTTTTTTCTTGCACCACCTTTTTTTTATCGAAATTGATTTTTCCTTTAATATCAACAAAATCAGTGAATTGAAATGTAATCCGTTTCGTTATCAGAATGGCTCTAACGTGTATTTTAAGCATTTTTGGCTTTTTTTCAGGATCGTCATTTTTTTTTTTCTTTCAAAACACCTTTTTTTCTACCTCATTTAATTGATTTTTTTTTCCTTTAATATAGCAAAAATCAGTTGCATTGAAAACTGTAATCCAAAATTTTTCCGGTTTCGATCCTATCAGAATGGCTGCTAACGTGTATTTTAAGCATTCTTTGGCATTTTTTTTGTCTCAGGATCGTTTTTTGGTTTGTTGTCTTGCCCATCCTTTTTTGCTCGCCAATTGATTTTGTCCTTTAATATAACAAAAATCAGTGCATTGAAACTGTAATCCGTTTCGTTTATCAGAATGGCTCTAAACCATGTTAATTTTCTAGCATTTTTGTTTTTTTTTCAGATCGGTACATTTATTATTTCTTGGTCACCTTTTTTCTCGCAATTGATTTTTCCTTTAATATAACAAAAATCAGTGCATTGAACTGTAATCCGTTTCGTTATCAGAATGGCTCTAACGTGTATTTTAAGCATTTTTGAGCCTTTTTTTCTGGATCGCGCAGTATTTCTTCTTGCACAACCCTTTTGTTCTCGCATTTGATTGTGTTCTTTTTTTTCTTGCACCTTTTTCTCGGAATGTTTTTTCCTTTAATTTAAGGAAATATCAGCGCATTGAACTGTTATTCGTTTCGTTATCAGAATGGCTTTAAACGTGTATTTTACCTTTTGGCATTTGTTTCAGGATCGTCCATTTTTTTTTACCTTGCAGCTTTATTCTCGCAATTGATTATCCTTTAATATAAGAAAAAATCCAGTGCATTTGAACTGTAATCCGTTTCGTTATAAGAATGGCTCTAACGTGTATTTTAAGCATTTTTGGCATTTTTTCAGGATCGTCATTTTATTTTCTTCAACCTTTTTTCTCGCAATTGATTTTTCCTTTAATCTAGCAAAAATCAGGTGCATTGAACTGTAAACCGTTTTCGTTATCAGATTGGGCTGTAAAGTGTGATTTATGCTATTTTTGAACTTTTTTTCTGGTTCGTCATTTTTTTTTTTTTTGCCACGTTTTTCTCGCAATTGATTTTTCCGTTTAATATAAAAAAAATCAAGTGCATTGAACTGTATCCGTTTCGTTATAGAATGGCTCTAACGTGTTTTTTATGCCATTTTTGGTTTTTTTCAGAATGTCATTTTTTTTTCTTGCCCTTTATTCTCGCAATTGATTTTTCCTTTTAATATAGCAAAAATCAGAGCATTGCAACACTGTAATCCGTTTCGTTTATCATAATGGCTCTAACGTGTTTTTTAGGATTTTTGGCATTTTTTCTGGATCGTCATTTGTATTTCTTGCACCTTTTTTCTCACATTGATTTTTCCTTTATATAGCAAAAAGTGCATGAACTGTAATCTGTTCGTTATAAGAATGGACTCTAACGGTGTATTTTAAGCATTTGTGGCATTTTTTCAGAGATCGTCTTTTTTTTTTATTGCCCTTTTTTCTCGCAATTGATTTTGCCTTTTATATAACAAAAATCTGTGCATTGAACTGTAATCCGTTTCGTTATCAGAATGGCTCTAACGTGTATTTTAGCCTTTTTGGCATTTTTTCCGGATCGTCCAGTTTTTTTCTTGCACCTTTTTCTCGCAATTAATTTTTCTTTAATATAGCAAAAAATCAGTGCATAGAAACTTTAATCCGTTTCCGTTAATCAGAATGCCTGTAACGTGTATGTATTTTCAGCATTTTTTGCATTTTTTCAGGTTCGTCATTTTTTTTTGCGTTTTTCTCGCCAATTGATTTTGACTTTATATAAAAATTCAGTGATTGAACTGTAATCCGTCCTTCTCGTTGAAGAGTTGTGGTTTCGTTTCGTTATCAGAAATGACTCTAACGTGTATTTTAAGCATTTTTGGCATTTTTTCAGTGATCGTCATTTTTTTTTCTTGCCACTTTTTTCTCGCAATGATGTTTTCCTTAAATATAACTAAAAGTAGTGCATTGAACTTGTTATTCGTTTCGTTCCAGAATCGCGTTTCCTCGCCTGTATTTTAAGCATTTTGGTTATTTGTCAGGATCGTCATTCTTTTTTTCTTGCACCGTTTTATCTCGCCAATTGATTTTTCCTTTAATATTAGCAAATATTCAGAGTAGCCATTGGTAAGTGTAATCCGTTTCGTTATCAGAATGGCTCTAACGTGAATCAAGCATTTCTTTTTTTTCAGGATCTTGTATATTACTTATATTTTTTTTTTTTTTTTTTTGCTCCTTTTTTCTCGCA
>NW_028234423.1:5067694-5076395 GCF_977035675.1 Penaeus japonicus | reverse complement strand
GTCTGTTATATGTGTGTGGGTTTATGGCCAAGTATATTATCAAAATCTACAGCTTACCTTCCATGCTAATACAAAATATACCCAGAAAATAATTATACCCTCCATATATCCATATAAATATTCTGATACTGGCTTTGCTCTACCACAGCGTCCGGAATCGTGCGGTCGGAATTAAAGTTAAAAATTTGAAATGACGTTCATAGCAGCATAGTGTACAGCCCGGCTCTCTATCGCTCTCTTCTTTTGTTCATCAATGAGCAAATTCGAAAAAATTTATCTAGTAGAAAGGGGCATTTGGTTCTGAATCTTGTGGGAAGTGTTTTGTCTCTCTTCTCTCTCTCTCTTCTCTCTCCTCTCTCTCTCTCTCTCTTTTGACTCTCTCTTTCTCTCTCTTTCTCTCTCTTTCTCTTTCTCTCTCTCTCTCTCTCTCTCTCTCTCTTTTGACTCTCTCTTTCTCTCTCTTTCTCTCTTTTCTCTCTCTCTCTCCCCTCTCTCTCTCTCTCTCTTTTTTTTTTTTTTTTTTTTTTTTTACATTAACCATGAGGCTAACTTGCGCTTATATAATAGAAAGTTTGAAGCTACGGACTTCGTGAAATATCGAAAATATAGAGGGTTAGATACACAGTACACACGGATACACTTTTCAACACACACACACCACACACCACACACACACACACACACACACACACACAGACAACACAGACACACACACACACAGTGTAATGAAACGAAATGCTGATTTTGAATGAAAAAAAATAACCGTTAACCAGAGCGATATTTCAATCCTAACCTCTGTCTGTGAGTTTTTTTCAATAGACGTACATGTATGTATGTTTGTCATCATCTATCTATTTCTCTCCTCTCCTCTCTCTCTCTCTCTCTGTCTGTCTTCTTCTCTCTCTCTCTCTTCTCTTCTCTCTCTCTCTCTCTCTATATATATATTTTATTTTATATATATTTATATTATATTAAATATATATTATATAGAAGGAGAGAGATGAAGCAGAGAGAGAGAGAGAGAGAGAGATATGCATATATATATTTATATATTATATTGTCACAACTGCGAGATTAGCTAGGTTGATTTTCGTTATAACCAATGTAAATTTGAAATGTCGACATTCTTTAGTGATGTATATTATGCTGCATGATATATGGGTGCAGGTGTGTCAGTGTACCCGGGCAGGTGCCCGAGGTCCTGGCTCGCGACGGTAGGGGCACCTTTAGTGTCAGTGGCAGCCCAAGCGACTTGATTGGTCGGTAGTGCAGGGGCAAGCTCCGCCCGAGGAGCTTCGCCACTGACATCGGTGCATGGGTTAGCGATTCCTCGGCAGCTCAGGTTCATCTCGTGATTGGTTGTGGTCCAGGGTTTGAGGAAGGGACGGGGGTTGCTTGTAGCTGGCAACGAAAAGGCAAGAGACTACAAAAAGCCCCCGATTTTGGAAAATTTTGTTAGTTGACCCAGTTAATCCTACGCTCCCGTTTCCGTTTGTAACCAAGCACGTCTCTCTCCACCTCTCCATGCGACCCTCGTCTTCCTCACCTTTTCCTGCCCTGGCTAATGTTACTTGTGCCTGTGTACTCTTTTGTGTTGTCGGTGTTCCTGTATTATGTCTATTCCGGTTAATATAAACCAGCATGTTCTTGTTCTGGTGCTTTTTACTTGGATTGGACCTGGCTGCACTGATCCTTCTCTCTTCCACGGAAGGGGTAAACGGACCTGTGACATTGGCGACCTTGCCAAGGATCAGTCAGTCAGTCCGGACAGTTAGCCCAGAACCATGCGGAAATTACTTGGATGAGGCCAGGGAGCTTAGCTTACGGGGCATGCAGGGGCTCCATTTTACATTGACGCAGCAGGAGAAGATCAGGGGGAGGAGAAGGAGGAACGAGCGTATCAGAGAGCAGGAAAAAAAAAACAACGGCAAGTGGCCGAAGAAGCGAACCGTCATAGAGGGCTCGGAATGCAGCGCAAGCTTGTAGAACGCGAGTTGAAGAAGCGGCAGGTTCAACGTGAGCAGGAGGATCGAGCGCTGGAAGAAAGACAGAGGCAAAAAGAGGACGCACAGAAGGCGCAACAGAAGGATGTCGGTTCTCCCTCTTGGACGTGCCCTGAGGGATGAAGAGCGTCTGGCATGTACGCGCGCTCCACACCTCGCGGGTGGGAACCTACTCTGGTCCTCGCGGTTCGAGAGCTGGGCAACTCAGAAAACTCAGGAGAAAATAAGGGGGGGGACGCCCGGTCGGAAGAGCCACCGGCCGACTACTAAACATTCTCTTGCAGTGATCGTCCGTTCGCGCGAAGACCTGGTCGCAGCAGTGGATTCGCCGCCCGAACGGACAGGAGCAGAAAGAACACCCGGAGAGTGACCGACGGGCGAAGCGGCCTCGCTCAACGGACCAGCGACCGCGGAGTATTCGCCCTCGGATGGAGGTCTTAGCGGGTGAGGCTCGTGCACAGGAGGCGCAGTCAGCAGAGACGAGGACACCCGTGAAGGCGTGGGCACCAGAGGAGCCGCCGGCAGGGGCTCGTGCATCAGAGGAGCAGCCAGCAGAAGCGCGTGCACCGGAGAAGCCGCTAATAAAGGTTCGTGCACCAGAGGAGTCGCCTGCAGAAGCTCGTGCACCGGAAGAGCCGTCGCCAGAGACGCGTGCACCGGAGGAGCCGCCCCCAGAGACGTGTGCATCGGAGGAGCCGCCACCAGAGATGTGTGCACCGGAGGAGCAACCTCCAAGGACGAGTGTACCGGAGGAGCCGCCCCCAGAGACGTGTGCATCGGAGGAGCCGCCACCAGAGATGTGTGCACCGGAGGAGCAACCTCCAAGGACGAGTGTACCGGAGGAGCCGCCCCCAGAGACGTGTGCATCGGAGGAGCCGCCACCAGAGATGTGTGCACCGGAGGAGCAACCTCCAAGGACGAGTGTACCGGAGGAGCCGCCCCCAGAGACGTGTGCATCGGAGGAGCAACCTCCAAGGACGAGTGCACCGGAGGAGCAACCTCCAAGGACGAGTGCACCGGAGGAGCAACCTCCAAGGACGGGTGCACCGGAGGAGCCGCCACCAGAGATGTGTGCACCGGAGGAGCAACCTTCAAGGACGAGTGCACCGGAGGAGCAACCTCCAAGGACGGGTGCACCGGAGGAGCCGCCACCAGAGATGTGTGCACCGGAGGAGCAACCTCCAAGGACGAGTGCACCGGAGGAGCAACCTCCAAGGACGGGTGCACCGGAGGAGCAACCTCCAAGGACGGGTGCACCGGAGGAGCCGCCACCAGAGATGTGTGCACCGGAGGAGCAACCTCCAAGGACGAGTGCACCGGAGGAGCAACCTCCAAGGACGGGTGCACCGGAGGAGCCGCCACCAGAGATGTGTGCACCGGAGGAGCAACCTCCAAGGACGAGTGCACCGGAGGAGCAACCTCCAAGGACGGGTGCACCGGAGGAGCCGCCACCAGAGATGTGTGCACCGGAGGAGCAACCTCCAAGGACGAGTGCACCGGAGGAGCCGCCCCCAGAGACGTGTGCATCGGAGGAGCCGCCACCAGAGATGTGTTGGCACGGAGGAGCAACCTCCAAGGGTCGAGGTGCACCGGAGGAGCAACCTCCAAGGACGGGTGCACCGGAGGAGCCGCCACCAGAGATGTGTGCACCGGAGGAGCAACCTTCCAATGGACGGAGTGCCACCGGAGGAGCCTACCACCAGAGATGTGTGCAACCGGAGAGACAACCTGCCCATGGACGAGTGCACCGGAGGAGCAACCTGCCAAGGACGGGTGCCACCGGAGGAGCCGCCACTCAGTGTCCCCACCAGAGATTGTGTGCACCGGAGAGGAGACCCCCAAAACCTCCAAGCGACGAGTGTACCGGAGGAGCCGCCCCCAGGACCCAGAAGACGGTGTGCATCGGAGGAGCCGCCACCAGAGATGTGTGCACCGGAGGAGCAACCTCCAAGGACGAGTGTACCGGAGGAGCCGCCCCCAGAGACGTGTGCATCGGAGGAGCCGCCACCAGAGATGTGTGCACCGGAGGAGCAACCTCCAAGGACGAGTGTACCGGAGGAGCCGCCCCCAGAGACGTGTGCATCGGAGGAGCCGCCACCAGAGATGTGTGCACCGGAGGAGCAACCTCCAAGGACGAGTGCACCGGAGGAGCAACCTCCAAGGACGGGTGCACCGGAGGAGCCGCCACCAGAGATGTGTGCACCGGAGGAGCAACCTCCAAGGACGAGTGCATCGGAGGAGCCGCCACCAGAGATGTGTGCACCGGAGGAGCAACCTCCAAGGACGAGTGCACCGGAGGAGCAACCTCCAAGGACGGGTGCACCGGAGGAGCCGCCACCAGAGATGTGTGCACCGGAGGAGCAACCTCCAAGGACGGGTGCACCGGAGGAGCCGCCACCAGAGATGTGTGCACCGGAGGAGCAACCTCCATGGACGAGTGCACCGGAGGAGCAACCTCCAAGGACGGGTGCACCGGAGGAGCCGCCACCAGAGATGTGTGCACCGGAGGAGCAACCTCCAAGGACGAGTGCACCGGAGGAGCAACCTCCAAGGACGGGTGCACCGGAGGAGCCGCCACCAGAGATGTGTGCACCGGAGGAGCAACCTCCAAGGACGAGTGCACCGGAGGAGCAACCTCCAAGGACGGGTGCACCGGAGGAGCCGCCACCAGAGATGTGTGCACCGGAGGAGCAACCTCCAAGGACGAGTGCACCGGAGGAGCAACCTCCAAGGACGGGTGCACCGGAGGAGCCGCCACCAGAGCGAGAGTGTGTAGTGCACCGGAGGAGCAACCTCCAAGGGGACGAGTGCACCGTGAGGAGGCAACCTCCAAGGACGGGTTGTCACCCGGAGGGAGCCGCCACAGAGGATGTGTGCATTCCGGGAGGAAGCAGACTCCAAGGACGGCGGGGTGAGATACACCTCGCCCCCCAGAGACAGGCAAATCAAACCGACATGAAACTGTTACACTCGAGTCTATTACTCACCGGAGGAGCCGCCACCTCAGAGCAACTATGTGTGCACTAGATATTTCGGAGGAGCAACCTCCAAGGACAGAGTAGACTAGAACGCAACATAACCGCCGGAGGAGCAACACAATACTCTCAAGGACGGGTGAAGATCTATCTCACCGCGAGGAGCCGCACGCACCAGAGATGTGTGCACCGGAGGAGCAACCTCCATGGACGTGTGCACCGGAGGAGCATAATCCTCCAAGGACGGGTGCACCGGAGGAGCCGCCACCAGAGATGTGTTGCACCCGGAGGAGACAACCTCCAAGGACGAGTGTAACCGGAGGAGCCGCCCCAGAGGAGCCGTGTATGCATCGGAGGAGCGGAGGCTCGCCACCGGTAGCCAGAGCTTTTTCGATCGAGTGTGCACCGGTTTCACGCGTTAGGCAACCTCCAATGGTAGACGAGCGGTGCAACCAGGAGGAGCCGCCACCAGATGATGGGCCATTCACACCGGAGGGAGATGAGGACGCGAGTGAAGTCACTGCTGGTAGGACTTGTTCTGTACCGCCATGTTCTTCGCACGCACAGCAACCTCCATGGACGAGTGCACCGGAGGAGCAACCTCCAAGGACGGGTGCACCGGAGGAGCCGCCACCAGAGATGTGTGCACCGGAGGAGCAACCTCCAAGGACGAGTGCAACGGAGGAGCCGCCCCCAGAGACGTGTGCGCCGGAGGAGCCGCTGCCAAAGGAGGAGGCACCAACAATGGCAAGGACATCGGGGGAAAATGATGACCTGGCCGACAGATTGCCAGGAATTGGACGTCCCCTCGAGGAAGCAATAGATGTGAAATGTAGTCCCAGAGAACCGTCGAGGATGAGATGCACTTCGGAGGACCCACCAGTTGGGAGCAGGTCACCTGAGGAGCTGCTGGCAGAGAAGGAGTCACTCCCAGAGGAAGTTTTTCCAGCGCAGCTGCCAAGGACGAGTACCCAGCGTATCGTGATGGGCCGTAGACGAGACCGTGACCGTCGGAGCAGCGCGGATGACGGAAGGGCAGGACCAGGAGCAACGTCACCACCGTCATCGGGGCTCCGGGGTCGGGATGTGCGCTCTTGTTGGAAGCGCAGTTTAGCTTAGGCTTGTGTACATCTCGCAGTTGTGTTCTCTTGTCAAAATAATCTTCTTTTCAAGGAAGATTATTTTGAAGAAACCGGGGGGTTATGTCACAACTGCGAGATTAGCTAGGTTGATTTTGTTATAACCAATGTAAATTTGAATGTCGTTCTTTGTGATGTATATTATGCTGCATGTATATGGGTGCAGGTGTGTCAGTGTAACCGGGCAGGTGCCCGAGGTCCTGGCTCGCGAGGTAGGGGCACCTTAGGTCAGTGGCAGCAAGCGACTTGATTGGTCGGTGTGCAGGGGCAAGCTCCGCCCGAGGCTCGCCCTGACATCGGTGCATGGTAGCGATTCCTCGCAGCTCAGGTCACTCGTGATTGGTTGTGGTCCAGGGTTGAGGAACGGGGGTGCTTGTAGCTGGCACGAAGGCCAGCTACAAAAAGCCCGATTTTGGAAAATTTTGTTAGTTGACCCAGTTAATCCTACGCTCCCGTTTCCGTGTACCAGCCGTCTCCTCTCCACCATGCGACCTCGTCTTCCTCACCTTTTCCTGCCCTGGTAATGTTACTTGTGCCTGTGTACTCTTTTGTGATGTCGTGTCCTGTATTATGTCTATTCCGGTAATAAACCGCATGTTCTGTTCTGGTGCTTTTTCTGATTGACCTGGCTGCACTGATCCTCTCTCTCCACGGAGTAAACGGACCTGTGACAACATGTATATCTATAAATATATATATACATATATATGTACATATGTAAATATCTATACATATATATAGATATATATAAATATATGTACACACACACGTAAACACACACACACACTCGCATATATTTATATATATATATATATATATATATATATATATATATATATATATATATATATATATATATACATGCATATACAAATACATATATACATACATATACATATATGTGTATGTATCTATGAACATGTAAACACAATACATACATGTATTAACTGATAGAGAGGGAAACAGAAACCTAATTCTCAACACTTTGTCCAGCCAAGGAAACGCCCAGCACCCTTCCAGAGGCTCCAGAACCGCCCGCGTGAAAGACTTCAATCTTTCATCCGCGCCAAATTCTTGCTAATGGACGCCCGCGCCCGTTTACATATCAAAGAAAGAATTACAGTGTGCCGTCGCCTGTTCTTGGTGTCAGATTTTGGGATTTAACTTCTCTGGGGAACGTTGTTGGCGTTGGTGGTATTGGATTTACTGAAGGTTTTAGGAATCATGAGAGCTTGGCTGGAATCTTAGGAGGAGATACTGGCTTAGGTATGATGTTAGGAATTGTTTGAGGAGAGCGAATTGGCTAGTAGTTATGTAGGTAAAGTTTGGTGTTTGATTTTATGGTTTTGAGTTTGTTTATGTACTGAACTTCGTTTTTGATAATTTGATAATGGTTTGATAATGGTTTTATACTCTAATCATTCAACACTTGTATTCCGCTTATCTCTTTCCTTGGAGTAATAGAATGAATGGTAAGTCTAAATAATTATTATGATTGTGTGTCTCGCGTTTATTAGCTTTCTTTTAATGATAGATAAAGAATAGGGAAGGCTGTGATAGAAAAGTCGAAAGATATTGTTAAATAAATTAATTCACTTTTTCTTTTTCTCGAGCTATACGACACGTCTTAACAACAGTTTAAAATATTAACAATGATGATAATAATAAGAATTGGGTGATGTAATATGTTCAAGGATTTCTTTTACTGTTTTGTTTTAAATCTACTGTAGAATGAAAAATTTTGCTGTTTTAAGCTGGCTAATATGTGTGTGTATGAGTGTTGTGTTGTTGTTGTGTGTGTGTGTGTGTGTATGTGTGTGTGTGTTTTTTTTTTTGTGTGTGTGTGTGTGTGTGTGTGTGTATCTGTCTGTCTGTCTATCAGTCTGTTGTGTGTGTGTGTGTGTGTGTATGGTTCAGTAAACAGAATAAAAGTCTACAGGTCTACCTTCCATGCTAAACATAATATACCCACCATATATACATAAACATATTCTGATACTGGCTTTGCTCTTACCGAGCTTCCGGAATCGTGCGGTCGGTAATTAGAGTAAAAATTGAAATTACTTCATAGCAGGCCTAGTGAACAGCCCCGCTCTCTCCCGCTCTCTTCCCGATCAATGTTAGATTCCAAACATTTTCTAGAAAGGGCAATTTTGTTCTGAGTCAGTGAATCTTATGGAAGGGTGTTTTTTTGTTGTTGTTGTTTTTTTACTTTACATCAACCATAAGGCTAACTTGCGCTTATATAATAGAAAGTTTGAAGTTACGCACTTCGTGAAATATCGAAAATATGTAGGGTTAGATACTGTACACACGGATACACTTTTCAACACACACACACACACACACACACGTCATGAAAATCCCTCACAATGGATGCTGCGGAAAAGACTCGATTTTTAAATGAAAAACCGTTAACCAGAGCGAATTTCCATCCTAACCTCTGCCAGTAAATAATTATCATAGACGTACATGTATGTATGTATGTATCTATCTATCTATCTATCTATCTATCTATCTATCTATCTATATATATATATATATATATATATATATATATATATATATATATATATATATATAT
>NW_028234423.1:5043204-5050094 GCF_977035675.1 Penaeus japonicus | reverse complement strand
AGAGAGAGAGAGAGAGAGAGGAAGAGGGGGGGGAGGTGATAGAGCAAAAAGTGAGACAGAATGGGAAAGTTTAAGAGAATCCGAGATAGAAAGAGACGAAGAGAAGGAGAGAGAGATGTAAGAGCGAAGACAGACAGAATGAGAAAGTGAAAGAGAAACCGAGATATAGAGAGAGATGAGAAGGAGAGAGAGCGAGATATTTCGGTTTTTCTTTCACATTCCCCTTCTCTCTCTCTCTCTCTCTCTCTCTCTCTCTCTATCTATCTATCTATTTATCTATATATGTATCTATCTATCTATCTATCTATCTATCTATCTATCTATCTATCTATCTATCTATCTATCTATATATATATATATATATATATATCTATTATCTATCTATCTATCTATCTATCTATATAATCAGAATTATATATATATATATATATTCTTACTGATATATATATATATATATACATAAATTACGTATATATATTATATATTATAATATTCTATATATATATATATATATATACATACATACACACATATACATATATATATCCGAACAATCCCAAAGGATGGCAGCGAGACGCACTATATCGGTTTTGAAAGAGATAAATGAGCTGAGAAGATCCGTTTCCTTACCTATGTCAGCGCCAGGGGAAACACGTGCCAAGATAGAGTAAAAAAGAAGAGAAAAAAAAAAAGAAGTAGCGAGTGTCCACGGTAATAAAATAAGAATGAAAATACAGAAATCTTATTCAAAATACAAAAAAAGAAAGAAGAAATAATGATAATAAATAAATAAAAAGTAAAGCCAAAAAAAGAAAAATAATAATGATAATAACAATAAAAAATAAATAAATAAAATAAATAAATAAATAAATAAATAAATAAACATGGAATAAACGTGTAAGAGTTTCTTGGTTATTAAGGACCTTTCTCGTGGCTTAATGTACGAGGCTGTCATTGATTAATGATGGAATGTTTGCATGGTAGATATATCTATTTATCCTCCTTAATGGACTACCGACGTCGCCACTATCCAATGATGAAAGGAAATGAGAGCAATAACGTGTTGCAACATCCAGTGGATTGCAAATGAAATACAAGTCGACGTTTCATCATGTCAGACGATACTGACTGGTAATCTTTGCCTGTTATCATTTTGCAGTCGTTGGGAAGTTTTGTTTCGCTTTTGTTTTGTTTTTATGTTGCGAAATATGCAGAGATGTGTCACTTGCCTTTGTACATTTAACCGCTTTTTTAAAGTACTAAAGCAAAGTTTTTTTTCTTTCTTTCTTTCATTTTACTTTTTTCTTTTTTACTTTTTCTTTGTTTTTTTTTCTTTTTTTCCTTTTTTTTTACTCTTATTTCTCTTTCTCGCCGATATATGACGCAAATACAATAATACAATGTTGATTTTTTTTTTCTTTATTTTTTTAATCAGCACTATGTCCCGCGGATTGCAAACACAATCCAGAGATGTACAAATAACTCGTTTTTTATGGCATATAAAGACAGATGAGCATTTTCACAAAATAAGTTCCAGGAAATTCCTAGTCGATGTAGAAAGTTAACGGCGATCACAGCAGTTTCGGGAAAAAGAAGAAAAGAAAAAACTTTGAAAAGTTTTTCACGGGAAGTTTTTCTGTGAATTGGAATTCACGCTGTTTTTACTGTGGGGGAAAATGAAGAAAGTCTGAAATCATGCACACTCATACACATGTATATATATATATATATATATATATATATATATATATATATATATATATATTATATATATATATATATAATACTATATATATTTATTATAAGAGGAGGAGAGACATGACGAGAGAGAGAGGAGGATTAATGGTAGAGAGAGAGAGAGAGAGAGAGAGTAGCCACCCACCCCCCCCCCCCCCCCCACATATACTGGTATGAGAAAATGAATAGACCAATTTTTGGGATTCTTCACTTTTTTATCTTTAACACCTCATATCTTCACAAATTATTAATTACATTGCCTATTTTTTGTAATAATGCAGAGAAGAAATCTTTAATCTACATAAATATTGATTATATAATGATTATATTATTTTTAAATGATAATTAATAGAATCATGTTTTTGGATTGTTACTACATACGTCTCCCAAAATTACTTTGTCCCTCAGCCTTGTGTTCTTAAACCATTTCCACACATATCCGCGTTCCCGGAATTCCGGTTTCGGGTTACTAAGCATTGTTTATATTACCTAATGTGGGTGTGCAATGTCCCAGTATCAATTGACCATAATTAGTCGTAGATTCATTAAGGATAACCTGTTGAAGCATCATGGGCAGAGGAAAAGATTGAGTCAGGCTGGTTTTTCAGCAATCGAAATTTATCTACAAGAAACATCCTCGACTGTAAAGAAATCGATGTGGGTGTGGGATACGGGTGTAGTGTGTGTGTGTGTGTGTGTTTGTGTGGTGTGTGTGTGTGTCTCATAAAGTTGGAGTATATTTATTAAATTTTCTTATTATTTATTTTATTAAATATTATATTTCATTATCTAGTGTGTACAGTGAAAAGGAAGATTGAAAATATCGAAAATTACGAGCTAAAACGCGTTGGAAAGTGTGGAAGAAAATCCTGTACCACCCCAAGACAGGAGAGAATTCTCGTAGTTATGGTAAGAAAAGACCGCTCAAAGTCGTCAAGACAACTAGCAGCTGACTTTGTGGACTATGATGTACAATATACACCCTCAGCTGTTAGAAAAAAGCTTAATAAGCTGGGTTACTGTGCCTGTAGGCCAACTAGAGTGCCAAGACTAACCGAGGCCATGAGGAAGAAAAAGCTGGCATAGGCCAAGGTACACAGCCACTGGACATCTGATAGCTGGGAAAAGGTAAATATGAATAAAATTTTGCTGAATTCGTTGTTTTTCTACACAAATTAATTAAAATATCTATTTCTCTAAATAAAATAGCGAATATTTCATGTTTGATTCAAGATGCTACATCTAAATTGAAAAAAAAAAATGTCTTTGTTCCAATTCATGTTTGATGAAACCCACTTGAAGACTGGGGTTTACAAAGCTGTAATTTAAGTTTGAGTGAAAAAAAATCAATTAATTTGTTTTGTTTGCATCCATGTATGTTCCCCCCCCCCCCCCCCCCCTCGTCCCTCCTCCCCGCCCCCCCCCCCCTCCCCCCCCCCCTCCCCCCTCTCTGATGAATCAATGATGGAAATACTGAGTGATAGGCGAAAATTCGTGAGGAGGACGTCAAAAGAGAAGGACCACCCTGACTGTCAGAAGACTGCAGTCAAGTTCCCTTCCAAAGTCATGGTTTGGTCCATCATATCTGCACAAGGTACAGGTCGTTTAGAGATCGTGGATGGCGCTCTGAATCATGACGGATACCTTAAGATAATAAATAAACGCCTGGTACCCCAATTTCGTGAATGGTTTCCTGACATTAACGGAATATTCATGTATGACGGGGCCCCATGTCACACAGCCAGAAGAGTTTCTAGTTATCTAAAAGATCTTAACATCAAAGTGCTTGATTGGCCTGGAAATAGCCCAGATATGAATCCTATTGAAGGTTTATGGAAAGACTTAAAAGATGAAGTCAGCAAAATTGAATGTACCAACAGAGTACAGCTCATCCAGCGGTTAGAAGCATGCCAAGACGTGTTGAAGCAGTTATTAGAGCCAAAGGAGGTCCCACAAAATACTGAGATGATATATGTATAAAGGAAAAACAATAAAACATATCTATTGTCTAAAAATTTCATTCTGTCAATAAAACTGTTAATAAATCAGTTGAATGGCCAGAATTGTCTATTAATCTTCCCTGTATATATATATATATATATATATATATATATATATATATATATATATCTCATATACATATATATACATATATATCTCCACACATATATATATGTGTGTGTGTGTGTGTGTGTGTGTGTGTGTGTGTGTGTGTGTGCGTGTGTGTGTGTTATACATATATATACATATATATATATATATATATATATATATTTATATATATATATGTAATACATATGTATATTATATATACACACATACACACGCACACACAAACACACACAAAATCACACACACACACACACACAAAATCACAAACACACACACACACATACATACACATACACATATACATATATAGACATATAGATATATATGGAGGGATAGATAGATAGGTATTTATATATATACGTACGTATGTATATTATATATATATATATATATATATATATATATAGATATATATATATATATAGAGAGAGAGAGAGAGAGAGAGAGAGAGAGAGAGAGAGAGAGAGAGAGAGAGAGAGAGATAGAGAGAGAGAGAGAGAGAGAGAAAGAGAACGAGAGAACGAGGGAGTGAGAGAGAGAGAGAGAGAGAGAGAGAGAGAGAGAGAGAGAGAGAGAGAGAGAGAGAGAGAGAGAGAGAGAGAGAGAGAGAGAGAGAGAGAGAGAGAGAGAACGAGAGAACGAGAGAATTAGAGAGAGAGAGAGAGAGAGAGAGAGAAAGAGAGAGAGAAAGAGAGGCACTTGAAATTCAAGATGTATTTTCATATATATATTTCCATTAATTAATCAGGGCTATGCAATTAACAGAGTACTTACCAAACTCAAACTCATTAGTAACGTCTGCAATTAAGGAGATATTTGAATATAATATCAATGCCATCTGAAACAAAAGCATGCATATTCATTTATTTGTTAAATTCCTAGATATGGATTTAAGATTTTAAGAATACCTAAATATCCATAGTTTATTTCCAACACAAAATCATTCCTCCCATATCATGATAAATTTATATTACTTAAAGTATACATTCAGTTGATACCAAACATTTGAGTGAGTGAGACACAGCTAAACTCATATCACTTTTATCTAATAAATACCAAAGGTTAGTGATGCGATAAATTGCTATAAACAGATTGAAAAGAGTTTTTTTTATAAGAGTTATTTATATAAATACTAATATATCCAGGCCTGTTTTATCATCAATTGCAAAAATATCTATCTATCTCGTTTAACGTCGAAAATTTCCGAAACCCATTAATTCCACTGAAATTATGCCAAGTTAAGCTTTCTTGGATGTTATTGTCTGTGATAGTATTATGGGCTTATACAGTTTGATATATACCGTATATTAGGATTTTTTTTTTTTTTTTTTTTTTTTTTTTTTGTCTGTCTGATGCCATAGAAAATTAAAAACGGAAAGCATAAACAAAACGTTAACAGCTGTATATTGTAAACAACAAACAATGAAATATGTCTTCTTGTCATACGCAAAGCAAAACTATTAATTTTGATTAAATGCCATGCGGGAAATGCTACAATAAATACCTATTTCTACAGCAAATCAACGTATTTTCAATATATACCCAGTTTCCCTTTTTAATTGTGGGAAATCCGATAGAAATGATGATCAGAAGAATTCACACACTGGTGCATGAACAAATTTTGACTTATTTTTCGATGCTAATGAAAATGACTATATATTTTTACCTTGTTTGTGAAGAAGAAATGAAATGTCCATACTGTTATAAAAAATATAATTCGAATCTAATTTTGGTATCTTATTAAAAAGGATTAAAAAATGATTATACTTGGGACTTACTCTTTACATTGTTCCTGAAAAATTAAAGAGCCATTAAATCATTATATGCGTCTAAATTCATACGTAATATCTACAATATCATAACAAAGGATTCAATATGGCGGCTACTGCTTGCTCCAGGAGTGACGAATAACGTGGCGTTTATATACCTGGATCACCATTCCAGTAGTCCACTATAGCTTAGTGCTTAGTATATGTCGTATAGTATTTGATAAATTTAGAAGTGGAATAATGAAGTGTTTGGCTTTATTTATTACATATTTTTGGGCCTTTTCCGTAGTGTATTTGTCTTTTTTTTCTTTTTCGTTGATTTTGATCGCCACAACGTAGGGTATTTTAGCCAAAAATCTTGGTCTGGAGTTTTGCAAAATCTGAGCCAAACGCAAGGTATTTGCAAAATTTTGGCACATTTTATATTAATTTTATTACAAAGGAAAGCAAATGAGTTAGAAACGGTTCTCTTTTCAATATTCTGTTCGACAAAAGAGGAAGAGGAGGGGTAGGAAGAAGGAGGATAGAAGCCAGTAAAGAGGGAAGGGAGGGGGAGGGAGAGGGAGGGAGAGGGAGGGAGAGGGAGGGGTAGGAAGAAGGAGGAGGATAAAAGCCAGTAAAAAGGGGAAGGAGAGGGGAGGGAGAAGGAGGGAGAGGGAGGGGAAGGGGGGTCTGCAAACCGATTGTAAAGCTTAAAACCTATAAAGATTTGTATATGTTTACAATACTTCCGGTCCCATCTTTTCACACACAAATTGGCAATTTTCGTTGCGACATTCATCCGCTTTGTTGCATAAATTTTCCGTTGCATGAACGTGGCATCAATGAATTCCCTCTCTCGTGCAGGGTCGCAAGGTGGTATTTGTGATTGCTTATTCGTATTAAAGGGAGAGGGAGAGAGAGAGAGAGAGAGAGAGCGAGAGAAAGAGAGAGAGAGAGAGAGAGAGAGAGAGAGAGAGAGAGAGAGAGAGAGAGAGAGGGGGAAAGAAGTGACGATAGTGAGACGAGAGAGAGAGAAAGAGAAAAAGAGAGAGAGAGAGAGAGAGAGAGGGGGGGGGGGGGAGAGAAAGAAAGAGAAAGAGAGAGAGAGAAAGAGCGATAGATAGATAGAGAGAGAGAGAGAGAGGGGAGAGGGAGGGAGGGAGGGAGGGAGAGAGAGAGAGAGAGAGCGAGCGAGAGAAAGAGAGAGAGAGAGAGAAAGAGAAAGAGAGAGAGAGAGAGAGAGAGAGAGAGAGAGAGAGAGAGAGAGAGAGAGAGAGAGAGAGAGAGAGA
>NW_028234423.1:5013204-5020704 GCF_977035675.1 Penaeus japonicus | reverse complement strand
CCCGGTAGGTGTCTCTCCCATGTCTTACAATCCCCGGACTCGATGCATGACATAACCGGCGATACATGACATAACCGGCGATACATGACATAACTGGCGATGCATGACATAACCGGCGATGCATGACATAAGCTGGATGATGTCCAGACGAGACCCATTATCTGAAACCACTCCTGAGATTTTGGTTGGTCTTCTAGCACAAGCAATCCCTGGCAACTAGTGATGGATAGACCATCAGGTTGCTAACTGTTTGAATCTAAGGGCCAAATGATCAATAAGCCTACATAAATATGGGTATGATTTGAAAAAAAAAAATATATATATATAAAACAAAAGTATTTATCTTTGATATAAGACCTATATATTTACACAGTAAAATACAAAATATATTAATCTGTAAATAGTATGTATCTAACATGCACTGTATCTTGGTAGAGTGACTGAGATGGATTGAAAGGAGATAGAAAACTGAACAAACATGTATCTCTTTTTCCCTCACTTATTTTTGTGTTGTTTGAATAGAATAAATGATGAACTCCCTATAAAGACCGATTGAACAAGCAACACCAAATGTTGCAGTGAAATATAAACCACTTTCCTTTTCAATTGCAATGGTCACGATTCGTTATAACCCCCCCCCCCCCCGTACCACAGTGTCTCCCTTGCTGTATATTTCATCTTGAATACAGCTTTTTCGTTACAGTTGTGATGCATTAACTTTGCATATTACTATATATATGTATATCAACACTCCAAGTTTCTAGATTAATTCATCTTTAATTTACGTATCATTGTTGTTACACTAAAACCTTTTGCTGAAACGTTGGAAAATATTTCGTTATCACCTAAAGTCGGCAGCAAAGCTTTTAGTTTCATTTCTAAGCGCACGAAAATAAGTAGTGTTTTGTTCTCGTCACGCTCCCAAATGATTAGGAATTCCAAAATCACGTCTCTTCATTAAAATACTTTTAAAAAGACTGATTGATTTACATTTTTAATTCAGCTACTGCGTCACCAACAAACGCCATAAACGCCACACAAAATTCTACGCTCATGAAGATACGTTTGCAACACTATTAAACCAACAAAAAAACTTTTGCAGGTTAACAGACAAAAAAAAAAAAAAAAAAAAAAAAAAAAAAAAAAAAAAAAAGGCTCCATATTTCCATAGGTACTGGGATATTGAAAAAAATATATGCATTCAAATTGCATAAAGTTTTCCGCAGCATACCAAAACTGAATCATCTGAAAATTTTGCACAATTTTCAGCAACATGTCCGACCGTTTGTGGCACCTGCAATAATTCACAAGAAAGTGTAACTCAACCAGCTTATCAATATTTCTCGTGCAACCAATCCCCATCCCTCTTAGAACAACTATTCATCTGTGTCCTAAGATATCTGTGTCCTAGGATATCTGTTTCCTAAGATATCTGTGTCCTAAGATATCTGTGTCCTAGGATATCTGTTTCCTAAGATATCTGTGTCCTAAGATATCTGTGTCCTAAGATATCTGTTTCCTAAGATATCTGTGTCCTAAGATATCTGTGTCCTAAGATATCTGTGTCCTAAAATATCTGTGTCCTAAGATATCTGTGTCCTGAGATATCTGTGTCCTAAGATATCTGTGTCCTAAGATATCTGTGTCCTAAGATATCTGTGTCCTGAGATATCTGTGTCCTAAGATATCTGTGTCCTAAGATATCTGTGTCCTAAGATATCTGTGTCCTAAGATATCTGTGTCCTGAGATATCTGTGTCCTAAGATATCTGTGTCCTAAAATATCTGTGTCCTAAGATATCTGTGTCCTAAGATATCTGTGTCCTAAGATATCTGTGTCCTAAGATATCTGTGTCCTAAGATATCTGTGTCCTGAGATATCTGTGTCCTAAGATATCTGTGTCCTAAGATATCTGTGTCCTGAGATATCTGTGTCCTAAGATATCTGTGCCCTAAGATATCTGTGTCCTAAGATATGTGTTTCCTAAGATATCTGTGTCCTAAGATATCTGTGCCCTAAGATATCTGTGTCCTAAGATATCTGTGTCCTAAGATATCTGTGTCCTAAGATATCTGTGCCCTAAGATATCTGTGTCCTAAGATATGTGTTTCCTAAGATATCTGTGTCCTAGGATATCTGTGCCCTAAGATATCTGTGTCCTAAGATATCTGTTTCCTAAGATATCTGTGTCCTAAGATATCTGTCCTAAGATATCTGTGTCCTTAGATATCTGTGTCCTAAGATATCTGTGTCCTAGGATATCTGTGTCCTAAGATATCTGTGTCCTGAGATATCTGTGTCCTAAGATATCTGTGTCCTCAGATATCTGTGTTCTAAGATATCTGTGTCCTCAGATATCTGTGTTCTAAGATATCTGTGTTCTAAGATATCTGTGTCCTCAGATATCTGTGTTCTAAGATATCTGTGTCCTCAGATATCTGTGTCCTCAGATATCTGTGTCCTCAGATATCTGTGTTCTAAGATATCTGTGTTCTAAGATATCTGTGTCCTCAGATATCTGTGCCCTAAGATATCTGTGTCCTCAGATATCTGTGTCCTAAGAACCAACATCAGGTCCAAAATCTAACATTTTATTGTTAGAGGTTTCACTCCAAAGCTCCTGTTTATCAAGAGCGCATTTGACGTTGTGATTCATGTCAGTACATCTGATGAGAAAGAAAGGACCGTCACAGCGTCGCCTTTGTACTCCCATCAACTCGTTCAATTGCACAAACAATGAAAAACGAAGTAGTTCACCATAGTCACCTTAGGCGTTGGCATAACTATAAGCCAGTCTTGAATTTTACGAATTCAGAAATGTCGATGGCTTGCAGTGCGCTACGAGACTAGCTTTATATCAAATTAGTTCATGAAGTCCTCGGTAGGTGTCTCTCCCATGTCTTACAATCCCCGGACTCGATGCATGACATAACCGGCGATGCATGACATAACCGGCGATGCATGACATAACCGGCGATGCATGACATAACCGGCGATGCATGACATAACCGGCGATGCATGACATAACCGGCGATGCATGACATAACCGGCGATGCATGACATAACCGGCGATGCATGACATAACCGGCGATGCATGACATAAGCTGGATGATGTCCAGACGAGACTCATTATCTGAAACCACTCCTGAGATTTTGGTTGGTCTTCTAACACAACCAATCCCTGGCAACTAGTGATGGATAGACCCTCAGGCTGCTAACTGTTTGAATCTAAGGGCCAAATGGTCTATAGGCCGACATGAATATGTGTATAATATTTAAAATATTATAATATTTAAAAATGTTTAACTGTAAAATAAGACCTATATACACTCAAAAATACAAAATATATTAATCTGTAAATAGTATGTATCTAACATGCACTGTATCTTGGTAGAGTGACTGAGATGGATTGAAAGGAGATAGAAAACTGAACAAACATGTATCTCTTTTTCCCTCACTTATTTTTGTGTTGTTTGAATAGAATAAATGATGAACTCCCTATAAAGGCCGATTGAACAAGCAACACCAAATGTTGCAGTGAAATATAAACCCCTTTCCTTTTCAATTGCAATGGTCACGATTCCTTATAACCCCCCCCCCCCCCAATACCACAGTGTCTCCCTTGCTGTATATTTCATCTTGAATACAGCTTTTCCGTTACAGTTGTGATGCATTAACTTTGCATATTACTATATATACGTATATCAACACTCCAAGTTTCTAGATTAATTCATCTTTAATTTACGTATCATTGTTGTTACACTAAAACCTTTTGCTGAAACGTTGGAAAATATTTCGTTATCACCTAAAGTCGGCAGCAAAGTTTTTAGTTTCATTTCAAAGCGCGCGAAAATAAGTAGTGTTTTGTTCTCGTCACGCTCCCAAATAATTAGGAATTCCAAAATGTCTCTTCATTAAAATACTTTTAAAAAGACTGATTGATTTACATTTTTAATTCAGCTGCTGCGTCACCAACAAACGCCATAAACGCCACACAACTCTATACACATGGAGATACGTTTGCAACACTATTAAAAAAAAAAAAAAAAAAAAAGAAAAAAAACTTTGGCATGTCAACAGGCAAAAAAAAAAAAAAAAAAAAAAGGCTCCATATTTCCATAGGTACTGGAATATTGAAAAAATATATATATGCATTCAAATTGCATAAAGTTTTTCGCAGCATACCAAAACTGAATCATCTGAAAATTTTGCACAATTTTCAGCAACATGTCCGACCGTTTGTGGCACCTGCAATAATTCACGAGAAAGTGTAACTCAACCAGCCTATCAATATTTCTTGTGCAACCAATCCCCATCCCTCTTAGAACAACTATTCATCTGTTTCCTAAGATATCTGTGTCCTAGGATATCTGTTTCCTAAGATATCTGAGTCCTAAGATATCTGTGTCCTAAGATATCTGAGTCCTGAGATATCTGTGTCCTAAGATATCTGTGTCCTAAGATATCTGTTTCCTAAGATATCTGTGTCCTGAGATATCTGTGTCCTAAGATATCTGTGTCCTAAGATATCTGTGTCCTAAGATATCTGTGTCCTGAGATATCTGTGTCCTAAGATATCTGTGCCCTAAGATATCTGTTTCCTAAGATATCTGTGTCCTGAAATATCTGTGTCCTAAGATATCTGTGCCCTAAGATATCAGTTTCCTAAGATATCTGTGTCCTGAGATATCTGTGTCCTAAGATATCTGTGCCCTAAGATATCTGTTTCCTAAGATATCTGTGTCCTGAGATATCTGTGTCCTAAGATATCTGTTTCCTAAGATATCTGTGTCCTAAGATATCTGTGTCCTGAGATATATGTTTCCTAAGATATCTGTGTCCTAAGATATCTGTGTCCTGAGATATCTGTTTCCTAAGATATCTGTGTCCTAAGATATCTGTGTCCTGAGATATCTGTGTCCTAAGATAACTGTGCCCTAAGATATCTGTGTCCTAAGATATCTGTGCCCTAAGATATCTGTTTCCTAAGATATCTGTGTCCTAAGATATCTGTGTCCTGAGATATCTGTGCCCTAAGATATATGTGTCCTAAGATATCTGTGTCCTAAGATATCTGTGTCCTGAGATATCTGTGTCCTAAGATATCTGTGTCCTGAGATATCTGTGCCCTAAGATATCTGTGTCCTAAGATATCTATGTCCTAAGATATCTGTGTCCTCAGATATCTGTGTCCTAAGATATATGTGTCCTAAGATATCTGTGTCCTAAGATATGTGTTTCCTAAGATATCTGTGTCCTAAGATATCTGTGTCCTAAGATATCTGTGTCCTGAGATATCTGTGTTCTAAGATATCTGTGTCCTCAGATATCTGTGTTCTAAGATATCTGTGTCCTCAGATATCTGTTCTAAGATATCTGTGTCCTCAGATATCTGTGCCCTAAGATATATGTTTCCTAAGATATCTGTGTCCTGAGATATCTGTGTCCTAAGATATCTGTGCCCTAAGATATCTGTGTCCTAAGATATCTGTGCCCTAAGATATCTGTTTCCTAAGATATCTGTGTCCTAAGATATCTGTGTCCTGAGATATCTGTGCCCTAAGATATATGTGTCCTAAGATATCTGTGTCCTAAGATATCTGTGTCCTGAGATATCTGTGTCCTAAGATATCTGTGTCCTGAGATATCTGTGCCCTAAGATATCTGTGTCCTAAGATATCTATGTCCTAAGATATCTGTGTCCTGAGATATCTGTGTCCTAAGATATCTGTGTCCTAAGATATCTGTGTCCTAAGATATGTGTTTCCTAAGATATCTGTGTCCTAAGATATCTGTGCCCTAAGATATCTGTGTCCTAAGATATATGTTTCCTAAGATATCTGTGTCCTGAGATATCTGTGTTCTAAAATATCTGTGCCCTAAGATATCTGTGTCCTAAGATATGTGTTTCCTAAGATATCTGTGTCCTAAGATATCTGTGTCCTGAGATATCTGTGTTCTAAGATATCTGTGTCCTCAGATATCTGTGTTCTAAGATATCTGTGTCCTCAGATATCTGTGTCCTCAGATATCTGTTCTAAGATATCTGTGTCCTCAGATATCTGTGTCCTCAGATATCTGTGTTCTAAGATATCTGTGTCCTCAGATATCTATGTTCTAAGATATCTATGTTCCAAGATATCTGTGTCCTCAGATATCTGTGTCCTAAGATATCTGTTTCCTAAGATATCTGTGTCCTAAGATATCTGTATCCTAAGATATATGTGTCCTAAGAACCAACATCAGATCCAAAATCTAACAGTTTATTGTTAGAGGTTTCACTCCAAAAGCTCCTGTTCATCAAGAGTGCAAATGACGTTGTGATTCATGTCAGTACATCTGATGAGAAGGAAAGGACCATCACAACACTGCCTTTGCACGCCCATCAACTCGTTCAATTGCACAAACAATGAAAAACGAAGGTGTTCACCATAGTCACCCTAGGCGTTGGCATAACTATAAGCCAGTATTGAATTTCACGAATTCAGAAAATTCAGAACAGTCGATGGCTTACAGTGCGCTACGAGACTAGCTTTATATCAAATTAGTTCATGAAGTCCTCGGTAGGTGTCTCTCCCATGTCTTACAATCCCCGGACTCGATGCATGACATAACTGGCGATGTATGACATAACTGGCGATGCATGACATAACCGGCGATGCATGACATAACCGGCGATGCATGACATAAGCTGGATGATGTCCAGACGAGACTCATTATCTGAAACCACTCCTGAGATGTTGGTTGGTCTTCTAGCACAACCAAACCCTGGCAACCAGTGACGGATACCCAGAGGCTGCTAACTGTTTGAATCTAAGGTCCAAATGATCTATAAGCCTACATAAGTACGTGTATAATTTTTAAAACATTAATCTAAAACAAAAGTATTTATCTGTAAAATAAGACCAATATAGATACACAAAAATACAAAATATATTAATCTGTAAATAAGAAAACAAAACAAAAGTATTTTGCTATTCATTACATTAAGCTAATCAATATAATATTTACCTCAAAGGCTTAAATAACATATAACATTCCACCTAAGTTAAATATTCTTCACGATGAAAAATATATCTGTCTGTCTAGTATGTTTTGCCATGGAATACTTCCTCAATAAAAACAAAAACAAAAACATTAATCTCTCTCTTTCTCTCTCTATATATATAAATATATATGTATATATACACACACACACACACACACATATATATATATATATATATATATATATATATATATATATATATATATATATATATATATATATATATACGCAAAGACAAAGACCCAAACACCTACTATAAATGGCCTAACCACGTGACAGATACTCGACAGGAGATCCACATGTTCCGAAAAAAAAAAAAAATAATAATAAAAAAGAAATATATATATATAGTCCGAAACACCACCACATAACTGAACGAATCACAGCGTCGACCAAAACTAATATTGCGGGAAGTACATTTTTTTTTTTTTTTTTTTTTGAGGAAGGAGTAG
>NW_028234423.1:5008204-5010704 GCF_977035675.1 Penaeus japonicus | reverse complement strand
AGAAGTGAGACTTTGTTTTCGATGCTGAAGCCAACACTTCTAATTCGCACTTCTAATTCGCACACTGTTAGCACGCAGTAGTGTCAGTGGAAGTGAGAGAGACTGCACTTAACGCAAGAGATCATTCGCAACTATCCAGAATACCGGTACCGGGAAATAAGTTTCTGTGGGTTCCAGATGTATGATAAACGTCACAAAGACAGTGGAGTGGTTTTCCTTAACGTTTGAAGAGCGAGGAATGAGGACACTTGATCGTGTGTTCATCTGCCAAGTGTTGTGTGTCGACGTCATCTCATGTACGTAAGGGCGTGCACCATCTCTTCTTCATTGCTCTTATGTCATATACAGTACGTGCTTGTAAGTATTTGCTTGTGTGTATATGTGTGTGTGTGAGGATTATCATGGGTAATTGAGGGTTGTATGTAAGGACACACACACACACACACACACACACACACACACACACACACACACATACACACACACATATGTATGTAAATGTATATATATATACATATGTGTGTGTGTATACAGGTATGTATATGTATATATACATATATACATATATATGTATATATATACATATGTGTGTGTGTATACAGGTATGTATATGTATATGTATATATACATATATACATATATATGTATATATATGTATGTCTGTCTGGATATACATACTGATAGATAGATCATGGGAGACGGAAAAGGAAACAAACACAATACCCTTTTTTCCCCCCGATTATTTTTTCACACACCTTTTTTTTCTCTCTCACTCTCTCTCTTGTTTGAACAGAACTGATAATGAATTTCCCATAAAGACCAATTGAACACACGACATAAAATGCAACATAGCAGTATAAACCATTTCCGAAAATGCAAAAGCTTCATATCCCCTTTTGGTTTCAATTCAAACGGTTTATTACGCATCCGCACCCGATAGCCCGATGCTCGCTTTACATTTAATCTTAAAATACGGCCATTTAGTCCAAGCTGTGACGTATCTCATAGCAATATTAGAGTTCATTTGTTCAATTGCCTGTCTCTCTCGCTACTTATAGCTGTGAGGTCATCCCTGCTTGGCTTTTCTTATTGATAATGTTGGTATGTTTAAAGGCTTTGCGACGGAGATTCATCTTTTGGTGAAGCGAGATCGTTAAGCAGACTCGTATTGTGAGGAAAAATTGAGAGTTATGCGTGAGGAGACACAAACACAAACATACAGACAGACACACACACACAAACAAATAAACACACATACATACACAAACAAACAAACACACATATACACAAACAAACATACACACACAAACAAACAAACACACCCACACAAACGAACAAACAAACACAAACACATACACAAACAATAAAACACAAAGAAACACACAAAAACACAAACAAACAAACGCACACAAACAAACAAACAAACAAACAAAAACAAACAATCACACACAAAGTAATAGTGGAACGATGATATAACGTCATTTCATTTTAAATACGGCAAGTAAGAGGAAATGTGTTTTGATGAAAGCTTTTTTATCATAAGGTTTAGTACATTTCCAAATACATAAAGATTATTCATATTTTGCTCTCACATTTAAAGGGGATACTGTACCTTTGTACATGAAATAGCCAAGCTGGTAATGCAAATTGCTTCTGGGATAAATAGCTTTTAGTATTCATAACTTCAGTGACAAAAATATGTACATAAAAAGACATCCACTCGTGTATATTTCTATATGTTTATTCATAGACTCAGACAGAAAGATTTTTTTTTCTTTCCTTTTTTTCTTGTTTCCTTTCGTGTTTAATCTTAGTAGTTCTAGCTGTTGGATTTATTATTTAAAAAGAAAAGAAAAAAAAGAAAAATAAACGTAATTCAATTGCGTCAATGGAAATGATTTTAAAGATTATATTAAAAATATCTTAACGATATTACAATAGTAACTACACTATAATCTGTGTCCACTAGACTGGCATGAAATGATAATATCAGTGATTATGGTAATATTGATAATGAATTTAATTATAACAATGATGATAAAATAATGCATTAAATATAAATATCAGAACAGAAAGAACATTTAGAAGAGAAATGACAATAATGAATATATTTATATTGACACTTACACTATTATCAAAATGAAAAATATGGAAAATTATGATGTTGCCAAATGATGCAGACAATGATGCAAAAAAATTAAGTTAACATTAACAAAGAAATAATGACAATCTTAATGGTATTATATATAACCACAAATGATTAAAGTAATGATGTTAGTAGCAACGATGATAATCACAATAGTCATAATGATAATGATAATAATCTTTATAATGATGGTAATGATGATGATGATTATGATAATAACAACAATAATATCGACAGCAACAATGATGATAACAATAATAATAATATTAATGATAACAATAATGAAATTAATGATAATAATATTTATGATAACAATAATAATATTAATGATAACATTAATGATAACAATAATAA
>NW_028234423.1:4982600-4985100 GCF_977035675.1 Penaeus japonicus | reverse complement strand
TTTTTTATTTTTTGTTAATGGTTCTGAAAATTGTGGTAGTTAGGTATAAACACCTGGATGCATTAATAAACATGCGCTGTAGGTGCTTTGCTTTCTTAATACTTTATGTATATTGATTCTGATATTCAAAATAACTTTCGTTGTTTCTGTCCCTTAGTCCCTTTCAAAAAGGAATCGAAAGATAAGAAATTTGTTCGCTTATAGCTAGTGTCACGTGTGTTTAAATTAATTATTTATCGTCTGTTTATACGCATCTTAATTCATAATTTGGCCATGAAAAAGGTGATATTGTAAAAATGATTACCTTTATCGTTTAGTATTGTTTACAACCTTCCGGAAAAGCGAGACTTCACATCGTGGTGACGTCGCTGACAAGAAATTGGAGGGAAGTCCAATGTTAGTGTGTGTGTGGGAGGGGATATTCAATAAAACATTACTGTCATCTCGTGCATTGTGGTGAATAACGATTTTCGCCGAAATGTGTAAGGCCTAAAGAAAGCACATGGCATAAGTTTGCTTTAGGCGGTGACGAGGGGAGGTTCCTCCACCTCCCCTCTCTTTTTTTTAAATTCGACCTCCTATTCGTTTCAAACGAGTCTCTGTGTTGTGAAATATATATGTAATAACATTTCACAGAACAGTCCACTGGCCCCGTCCTCGCCAATGGCTGTGGTCGACATCCAACTTATTTTAGGGAGATGTATTTTAACCTTTATTACTTTTGTTTACAATTACATATTTCTCTCTATTCTACTATTTATAACAGTTTCCTCTATATCTAAATCCTTGAGACTAGTGTACATTGCCGGTTTGTTCCTTGTTCCTCGTAGACAGAGCAGTGAAGACCGTAGTAGTGAGAAGGCCAATCGACACCTCATCCATGCAACGACGGCGCTCTTCTGTTGCTGCCTTTTCTCTGCAAGTTGTTGTGCAAGGGTAGAATATCGTCGCTCTCGGTGACATTCCCCCAGAAGTCGTGAATACAAGAGGTGTGAAAGTACCTTGCTCGACTTCTCGGACGCGTTCGCCATACTCCCTCATTTTGTTGTTCTCATGCTTGGTGTGAGCAGAGAGGAGTTCCTGGGATCGGTTGCTCGTGGCCATAGGGTTGAAGATTCGTATGTCGAAGAAGGCCCGTTGCCCTCGTACCCAGAAACTGTTGGCACTGATGTCTAATCTGGCGTCGTCTGCAGTGTTGGTGGATTGGAGTGAGAAGTTGCGCCCTTCTGTGGGGATGAGGGGAGGTTCGATCCTCACGTCGCGGCACACCTCGCCAAGCATTTGTGCAGTCACGTCCCTCACCTCGTCGTGGCGCATGCAAACGAAGCCTCCCGTCTTGCACGTCATGGCATGGTTGGGGTCGAAAGCCGAACCGTATGTGCAGTGCTGGTGAAGGTCCTCTATTGGCCAACCATATCTCAGGGCAAGTGCGTCCACAAACTCCTGTTTGTTTAAACTAAACCCTTTGACTTTGATGGGGAGACTGGTCAACCAGTTAGAGGCGCCGGTTTCGCGTGCCATACTCATTCTTTTCATATCCTCAGTAATTATAGAGGTTAGTTCTTGAAGTTGTGCCCTCTGCTTTGTTTCTCTATTTTTTGTAATTTCCATTTTGATTGTTTTTTGTTGTGTTGTATCAGGCTGTGTATATGTTTCTTGCGTTATTATGGCTTGAGTTTTGGAACTCCATGTCCGCTATTTTACACGGGTTTGTTATGCCGAGTCCCCCAAGCGAAGTGCAAGTATCCTACTGTGCAAGAACGCTGCCGTGGTCCACGTCTCTGGACATCGATCATTTCGATCATGAACTTTAGTGAAATCAGTATTCATTATCCTGATTACTATTTTTGCCTTTGAAGCCCACACGTGCTGTCACGTATACATATGATTACCGTAAATGACCTGATTATGCATTTTTTTTTTATATAATCTGATTGAACCCCTAACCATAATGTATTTTTTTATAATCTGATTGAACCCCTAAGCATCATGGATTTAGGAGTAATTTAGTTGATTATATTCACTTTTATCCCCACTTCTGTGTGGCGTGAAACACCCACGTCGCTCAGCCACTCATGCGACATACGCTACCAAAAACAACCATACAGGCTGACATGACATATCCTGCTGGTAGCATGGGTGTTGTCGGAGGGGGAGGGGGAAGGGGAGGGAGGGGTCTAACATGTTGAAGCAAGAGTGGTGGGTGTTGTTGTGATTGCGTCATGTTTCACCTTGGGGTGGGGATGGGGGGATTTGAATTTAAATTTGAATCTACAGGGGGATGAAAAACAAAAAACAAAAAACGTTAGATTCACCGAATGTCCTTTTTCAGACTAGTTATATAACCATATATATGTGTATAAATATATGTATATATATATATATATATATATATATATATATATATATATATATATATATATATATATGTATATCATATATATATATATATATATATATATATATATATATATATATATATATATATATATATGTGTGT
>NW_028234423.1:4972600-4975100 GCF_977035675.1 Penaeus japonicus | reverse complement strand
GAAGGGGAGCTGATCGTCTACCTCCCATTCAACCTTGAAACGAATGGACGGAGAGAGAGAATTCAGCTTATCCAGGAAATCCGGGAAGAGAGCAGGATCATGGGGCCAGAGGGCAAAGACGTCGTCGACGTATCTCAGCCAAATAGCAGGACGAAGGGAGATGGAGGGAAGAAGCTCAGCCTCGAAGTACTCCATGAACAGGTTGGCCAAGACAGGAGAAAGGGGAGAGCCCATGGCGACACCGAAGGTCTGAGAGTAGAAACGTCCTTCGAAAGAGAAGGAGTTGGAATCCACACACAGACGGATCAGCTGAAGGTAGACGTCAGTAGGCAGAGGAAGGCGGGGGTCCTCAGGAAGACGATTCCTCTGCAGGAAGGCAAGGACATCATCGAGCATCGTCGTGAATAGGGATTCGACGTTCAGACTCATTATGGTCGAGGACGTGATCTTGAAACTATCGTCTCATTTTCAATAAATCTATTTTGTGTATAGTGGGTTTATCTGCCATATATATATATATATATATATATATATATATATATATATATATATATATATATATATATATGTGTGTGTGTGTGTGTGTGTGTGTGTGTGTGTGTGTGTGTGTGTGTGTGTGTGTGTGTGTGTGTGTGTGCGTGCGTGTGCGTGTGTGTGTGTGTGTATGTATATAGATAGATAGATAAATAGGTAGGTAAATAGATAGATAGATAGATAGATACCCACACACCACACACACACACACACATACACACACACACACACACACACACACACACACACACACACACACATATATATATATATATATATATATATATATATATATATATATATATATATATGTTTGTGTGTGTGTGTGTGCGCGCGCGCGTTTATGTGCAAATATGTGCCTTTCTCGAGCTCCATACTCCTCACCGGAACTAAAGTAGCTGACCTTCCTGAATGAATTAGACCAAGCTGCTTGCTCTCCTCTCTGCATATCCTAAGTGATGCGTCAGAGACACACACTCAAGCATTAGAATATCATATATCTTGAACCTCAGTCTCTCACATCAAAACCAAGATCTAAGTCTCACTGTTCCTGTTCACTTGTTCCGTGGTAGATTTATCGAAGGCAACAGCGTACCTGTGTTATCAACATATGCATCTTGTATTGCACTGTTAATATTGAAAATTGCTGGTCGATAAGGTTCATAAGCTGTCACGTCTGGTCATGTGATATGCCTATTTATATTCCCTTTGCAAACGGTATTCGTGGCGTGTGTAAGGTATATAGTTCCGAAAAAAAAATATCAGCCCCCCAAAAAAAAGAAAAAAAAAGAAAGAAAAAAAAATGTATTCTTTTACCTCCGGACTAAAAGAATAAGAATTGTTCCTAAGAATTTTGTTATTATTGTTATTGCTATTACAATCATTAAAAGTTTCTTATCTTTTGTGTTTCTTGTTATCATTATCATTATTCTTATTCTTACTGTGCTCATTATTGTAATATTATCATCCTTTTTTCTATCAACATCACCATCGACATAATAACTATAATGATGATAATTACCAATATCATTATCAACATCATCACTATTACTAATATCATCACTGTTATTATAATGATACAAGCTGTAGTTCACAAACAGGTCAAGGTCTGATTTATACATTTGATTTATACATTTGATTTGTGATGTCACCAAAACATGTTTTTAATGAGGATTATATGATTCGAAATACATCTTTTGGTCTGAAAAATTATTCCATCTCTTTCATTCCGGTTTCTGTTAATAGTGTCATTATCATTGATATCATTGGTATCATTATTGTTATATTATTCGTGTTCCTATTCTTATCATCATTATCATTATAATTGTTGTATCATCATTGTTGTTGCGGTATTCATTATCATAATCGTCTTCATTATCCTTATTTTTTTTATCGTAATATCACTATTATTTTTATTTTTATTATCATTATTATATTACTATCATTATTATTATTCTCATCATCATCTTCATCCTCATCATGAGCATTATCATTATCATAGTTATCCTCATTATGATTACTATTGTTAACATTATCATTATATATATATATATATATATATATATATATAATATATATATATATATATATATACATATATATATATATGTGTGTGTGTGTGTGTGTGTGTGTGTGTGTGTGTGTGTGTGTGTACGCATATATATATGCACACATGCACACACACACACACACACACACACACATACACATACACATACACATACACACACACACACACACACACATATATATATATATATATATATATATATATATATATATATATATATATATATACATTCACACACACATACAATGATACATACACATACAGTATACACAGACAGAAACACACACCAATCTCTCTTCTATAAAGGTATCTAATTAGTCCTTCTGTGGCTACCTTGCCTAGTATCATACCAATATCATTCTCGTTCTCTTCCTAATCTTCTGTTCACCTGTTATC
>NW_028234423.1:4962600-4967600 GCF_977035675.1 Penaeus japonicus | reverse complement strand
ACGGATTCAGCTTCAGGTTTCTATGATATCTATATCTTTATCTATCTATCTGTCTATATATATATTTTTTTCTTTTCTTTTTTCAATTATTGAGTCAATTGCACGGTTCTTAAGGGATATTGGTTGCCATCTTACCCTCCTCTACCATACAATACCTTTGGAAATATATGATTGGGGTATTTATATATGATGGGACGCTTGTTTTATTTTTATTTTTTTAAACTATTTATTCTACTATCTATTTTTTCAGTATTACGATTTTTGTTGATTTTGTTTTTTACACTATAAGCTACACAGTGAAGGTTCTGTGGTTAAGGCTATTATTAAGGCTATTAAGGTTAAGCTTAAGGCTATTAAGATTATTATTATTATTATTCATTTATTTTTTATTTCTTCTTATTATTATTATTTATTTTTTTTCTACACAATAAGCTACACAGTGGGGATTCTGTGGTCAAGGCGATGTGAATATTCAGCGAAGCGCTTCCTCTCGCCAAAGGTTGAACGAATTTTTGCTTTTGTTTCCGAGTTCTGATTTCTTTAGGTTTCGCTCGGATTTCAACTCATTTGCCTGTTTTCGAAATTAGTCTTTCTTGTGTTTAAGAGCTTCTGTATTTAGTTATGTTCCACTTTAGTTAGTTTAAGGTGGGTTTTGTATTATTATTATTATTATTATGTTTGTTATGTACTTTTTACAATGATGTGTGTATATACATACGTATACATGAATAAATATATATGTATATATATACATATACATATACATATATATATGTATATATATATATATATCTATATATCTATCTATATATATATATATATATATATATATATATGTATATATATATTTATCTCTCTCTCTCTCTCTCTCTCTCTCTCTCTCTCTCTCTATCTCTCTATATATATATATATATATATTGTTAGATTGCGCTAGGCATGTCATCAAAAGCAGAAATCAAACAAAATAATTTTCACCAATAAAATCATCAATTATTCACATTCCTGGAATTTTCTAAGTGTTTGATTCATAAGCCAAAAAATAAGAAATAATAATGATTATAATAAAAGCTAAATAAATATAAATGTATTGCGGTAGTTGACAAAAAAAAAAAAAAAATCTTCTCAGTTGAATAGTTATTACCAAGCAATAAATATCAAGTCAAGTTAGATTATTGAACACAGTGAAAAAAGTGTAAACATATTTCATAAATGAAATGTTTACACAACTCCCTCTATTTTCTCATATACCCATTACCACAAAGAACATAATAAATATATCAAACAACAGTATCCAAAAAGGAGTAAATGATTTTCAAAACTTGAAAAACGACCAAAATCCGGCTCTTTTTCCTGAACCTTTAACAAAACACGCCCATTCAAACGCCCACACAACAGCCTATGGGTTGTGGGAGCACTAATATTCTCATCTTTTTTTTTTTTTTTTTTACTAAAGGTGATTAATAAATTACTTTAGACATTTAAATTCAGCAAAAGCGGTTTACGAAAATTCACAATCGTAACATCACATAACCGACGTACGAGTATGAGGAATGGAAGATAATGATAATGTGAATAACTGAATAACGCTGATGAAAATTGTACTGAAGCTTTATACTGATAAAATGAAAATAGCATTGTCGTATTTTGTATAACAGAGGACGTGTATTTGCGTGGATATCAAAATACTTGACGTTTGTTTTGTGTTTGCGAGAGAGAGTACATTTTATGTTTTACATCCATCAAAAGTTTACTGGGGAATAACACACAACACACACACACACGCATGTTTATATATATACATTTCACATATATAATATTATAAATATTAATTAAGATATATATTCTATATATATATCTATAATATGTATAATTAAATATATATATACTATATATATATATATATATTAAATTCATATTCATATACTATATCTATAAATTAAAAAAATTATATATATATATATATATATATATATATATTCATATTATATATTCATATATTATATATTATATATATATATATAATTTGTATAGATATATCTATTATATATTTTTCTATTTATATATATTCATATTCATATATATATATATATATATATATATATACATACACACACACACACACACACACACACACACACACACACACACACACACACGTGTGTGTGTGCGTTTCTGTATTTTCTTCTTTACTTCTTTTGAATTATCAAAACATGGTATCACTCTTACCTCCCTTTGTAAAAATATACGAACCTTCTTCCTACCTAATAATTTCACTCGCCAAACAACTTTTGCAAGCGGAGAATTTTACTGAACGTAGCGAATATACCACAGCCTACTATTTATGAAATAAAAAGTGAAATTCAATCTCTACAAACTATTACATATTCAGTGAGCATGGGTACAGTGTACATTTTCTATTACTTGCTCCACGCGCTTCCAAAAAGATAATTAATAAAAAAAGGTACTCATTACGGTACAATATAATATACTATTGTTCTACTTGTATGGAATTTATTTCGTGGATACATTTGTGTTTGTGGTTAATGATATTGATTACCATTACGCGCATGCTAATTAGTCTTTTTTCTGTTGTTTGTTGATAGGGAAATGCACGAAAAAATATTTGCTAGCTACCTGGATACCAGTAACAGTAGTATTTACATTTACGAGAATGATCTTCAATGCTTTCCCAATGCTGATGCGAATATTTATTGTCTTTTCTTTCATTTCAAATTGTTTTTATTTTATATAGTGAGGGTCATGTCTACTTGGAATAATTTATTTATCTCTTGAAGATGACTAATTTCAGAAAAAAAAAAAAATCATAATAGAATATACGTAATATTCTATGACTCTTTTGAAGATATGGTGTCGTAGAGTTGTGAAGCGACCATAATTATGATAAATATTTCTCAATATTCTCTCTTTGTCCTTTTGAATATCATATATTTTAACCTTATATGCATTTTGTTATATCACTTAATTCCCTTTTAAACTTTACCTTAATTGCAAACCTGCAATCAATCTTAATATCTGAATATATTGTTCAACTTCTATTCTGGCAACTTACATAATTTTATCTTGACTTTTGAAAACTAATGTGACACTTTTTTTCTTACTATTAAACATGATGAATTGCTAATATGATTATGTATATAATTAAATTTTGAACATTTACAGTGAACAGTGAAATTTCATGTTCAAACTCTTATTAGCTACTAATTCAATGTTATATTAACTCCTTGAAAACTCTTGAAAACTCCTAGATTATATTACTTAATCCATTACGAAATATTTTATGATACACTTTAATTTCTTCTGCTATGCATTTGCATTACAATTCTTTTTCTCCTAACAATGTTTTGTCACAATATGAATATGAAACTTACTTATTTGGTAGATTTGTTGAATTTCATTTCTAGATTGATGGTGAGTCATGTGCTAAGAGCCGATGTGTTTATTGTGTAAACTTGTGTAAATAAACGAAGTCTCTTCTTATTGCTCTGGTTCTTGTTAGAAAAGAAAAAAAAAAAAGGGGAAAGAAACGAAAATAGGAACAACAAAGGGAAGAATGAATGAAAAGGACGCAGAATAATTTGTAATCTATATGTGTAGGTGTATGTATGTATGAGTGTGTGTGTGTCTTCCTAACATGAGTCTGCTCACTTAAACAACAGTGAAGGATCTTATCTCTCCCTCTCTCACATTAGTAGTTGAGACACCGTACCTAACCTACCTGACATAGTTCGATCGCATTGCAAATTGATAAAACTCACTCCTGCATCAGGTGCCCCAGTACCTTATCTCCCGGAACCTCACACTGCCACTTACAAAGATATGACTAAAATAGCTATATATTTTTTTATTATTGTCAGTAAGCGAGCCAAGGACGAAGTGGTCACAGTCAAACGTGTAGTACTATTTCACTTTATACAGATATCTGCATATACATAACCCACTTGACGGACCGGAAGTGTTTGAGTTTCAAATGAAATGGTTTTCATGAACACCAAAGCCAGCGAAAGATGATAGCATATCCTCACCTTGTCCAACCCATCTCTCTCCTTTTCCCTCATTCTCTGTCTCTTTCTCTTCCTCCTCTTCTTTCTCTCTCTCTCTTTTCCACTCCGTCTCTTTTATTTTCTCTCATTCTCTGTCTCTTTTCCTCCTTCTCTTTCTCTCTCTCTCTCTTTTCCACTCCGTCTCTTTCCTTTTCTCTCATTCTCTGTCTCTTTCTCTTCCTCCTTCTCTTTCTCTCTATCTCTTTTCCACTCCATCTCTTTCCTTTTCTCTCATTCTCTGTCTCTTTCTCTTCCTCCTTCTCTTTCTCTCTATCTCTTTCATTTTCTCTCATTCTCTGTCTCTTTCTCTTCCTCCTTCTCTTTCTCTCTATCTCTTTTCCACTCCATCTCTTTCATTTTCTCTCATTCTCTGTCTCTTTCTCTTCCTCCTTCTCTTTCTCTCTCTCTCTTTTCCACTCCATCTCTTTCCTTTTCTCTCATTCTCTGTCTCTTTCTTTTCCTCCTTTTCTTTCTCTCTCTCTTTTTTCCACTCCATCTCTTTCATTTTCTCTCATTCTCTGTCTCTTTCTCTTCTTCCTTCTCTTTCTCTCTCTTTCTTCCACGAGCAGCTGATAATTAGGCGTTCTTGTCCAGGGTTTGCAGAATCTGCAGACCAGAGATTCAAATGCCTGCCTGCCTCTTTCATGTACTGTGTCTTACAGTGATTGGCGTGTAAGAAGAATTCTGTGATGTAAATGTTACTGTTGGTTTCTTGAGGGAAACCGATATGATGGATAAAGTGTGCATTGCGTTATTCATGTATTATGCATGTAAACCATGTACCAATGTGTATATCTCTCTCTGTCTGTCTGTTTCTGTCTATCTCTGTCTCTCCCTCTCTCTGTATGTCTGTCTCTGTCTCTGTCTCAATCTCTCTCTAAATATGTATATGTATAGATATTTATACACACATACATACACACATACACACACATGTAT
>NW_028234423.1:4950805-4960000 GCF_977035675.1 Penaeus japonicus | reverse complement strand
TATATATATATATATATATAATATATATGCATATATATACATACTTACATACATTTATTACATATATATATATATATTATATATATATATATACTATATATATATAATGATATATATAATACATGTATTATAATGTTATATAACATACATACATAATATATATATTATATATATATTTATGTATGTATGTTTATATATACAATATTTTTATGTTTTAGATATATATATATATATATTATATATATATATATATTATTAATTCTATATATTCATGTATATATATTAATATAGTAGATACTATATATATATATTTATATATTTAATATATATTATATATTAAACAAATATATATATATACATATATATACATGGTATTATATATGTATATAATATAATCGTATTAATATATAAGTATAAATATATATATGTATTGTTGATATATATATATAATATATATATATATATATATATATATATATATATATATATATATGTTTATGTATATACATACATATCATACATATATAATATATATGGTAGTTATATATATATATATATATAATCTATATATATATATAATATATATATATATATATATATTGATATATTTATATTATATTATTATAAAGTGTGTGTGTGTGTGTGTGTGTGTGTGTGTGTGTGTGTGTGTACATATATATATATCGAGGACTATATATATTTAACCTATATTATATATATATTTATATATATATAATAATATATTATATATATGTGTGTGTACCTATACATATACATACATACATATATATATATATATATATATATATATATATATATATATATATATATATATATTTACATTTTGGTTTGTTGTAACATATATATGTAGATATATATACATATACATACACCACACACACACATACACACACACACACACACACAGTTATATTTATATATATATATATATATTATATATATATATATATATATATATATATATATATATGTATGTATGTATATATATAACACACACACACACACACACACACACACACACACATATATATATATATATATATATATATATATATATATATATATATATATATACCTATATACAAATACAAATATACATGGTTATATATACATTTAAACAAATATGTATGAGTGTGTCCACATCTGAAAGAGTAAAAAAAAGAAAAAAATCTCAAGAAAGTATATACCGTACCTCTGCATCTTTTCACATTTTCCTTCCAAGAAAACCTAGTATGTAGATCCACATTTACTTTTCCTTCTTCTGCCCAGCATCTCCCTCGGCGTTACGACAAACAGTGAAGCCAAAACTTTCCCTGGTGGAGCCTTATGATACTTCAACCCACTCCACACTAATTGTTGTGCTTCGTCTGAAATGCTCCACTCTTAAACCTCGTGATGGAAGTCGCTATAATCTTGAGAATACTTGATGTGTTTGGCAGACTTTAAAAGACTACTGCAAACATTATGGAGCTCAGTTAACCTTTTTTTTTATTTTGTAATAAGTCTGAATTAACAGCGTGGCTTTTTCTTTAATTTATATATATACAAACACACACACACATACACCTATATATATATGTGTGTGTGTGTGTGTGTTTGTGTGTTTGCGTGTGTGTTTGTGTTTGTGTGTGTGTGTTTGAAAGAAGTATATATTCTTCCTCTCTCTATCTCCCCCCTTTCTCTCTCCTCCCTCCCTCCCTCTCTCCTCCCTCCCTCCCTCGTTCCCTCCCTCCCTCTCCTATTTTTCTTCCCCAGTACTATATTTTTTAACCTGGCCACTAGACTACCCAATTAACATATAGACAGGCTTCTGGACCTTCAGTCGGTCAGGTCATACTATCGAGAGAGGAATTGTATTATGGGGAGGGTAACCGTCATTGGAATATCTGGTTAACCGCGCGATTGCCTAGTCTTCTACGGGAAAATATTCGCTCTATTCAAACTGGCTATTTTGTATGGAGTTTTTAAATCTTATCACGGAGGGAATCGGATAACATTTTTTCACATTTTTATTTTAGACTTATATGAATATGGGGTATATGGTGGAGGTTTGAGGCTTTTTCGACTATTTGAATTATGTAATGTTATATAGATATAATACTACAGAGAAAATTGTATAACATTCTTCATTTATTAATATAATCAAGTCTTATAATTCAGGTAATAGGACCTTGCATATAGAATATCAGGAAGTTCAAAGAATCTACCAACTTTTTGTCATGACTGCATCATTGCATGAATCCTCATATGAACTTGCAAAAAAAAAAAAAAAATAAAAAAATAAAAAAAAATCCTTACCCCTTTTTTATTCTTCTTTCTTTCTTTAATGCTAAATACTTGACATCCTCAGTTTCAAATTCCCTTTGACATTGAATCTATTACTAGTATCTGAATTCAGTGATGTATAAGTTCTACATCTTTTACATGAATCAGAATTGTAATAGCAGTGATGGTAATCCATGAAAGCATGAACATTCCAGAACCCTGACGCACGTGAAACCACTTTGAATTATTATTATTCAAAGCTAACAGCAAAACTTTCATTAAAGAGAGTCGTTCAATGTAAGAGAAGTTTAACATCAAAGATCAAAGAAACATGAGAAGAAAGAAAAGAAAGAAAACAAAAAACAGAAACATATTCAGATTATTGAGAGTTGCAAGTGATATCATTTATAGTTATGAATTACACTTTAGGTTTTGCTGATGCAATCTGAGTGAGAACAGGAGAGAAAAATAGAAAGAGGGAGCGAGGGAAGGCGAAAAAAAGAGAAAGAAGGAGCGAGGGAAGGAGAGACAGAGAGAAAAAGGTGAAAGAAAGAGAGATATAGAACGGGAAGGAGACAGAGAAACTAAGACAGAAAGAAAAAGAAAAATAAACCTGTAAAAATAGAAAATAAAGTAGAATGTGAATGCGTGTGCAATATATAATCTCTCTGGACTGACATATAACGGAATGCATTATTGATCATGAAGTCAATATACTTTTTCTTGTCCTTGCAAGAGGAGAGATCTAAATATGTAACTATTTTAAAGGGAATTGCGTATTAATTCATCAAATACTTACACATATTCTGAAAGGAACTCACTCATTCTAGCAAAACTTCATTATTATGAATCCTGAAGATACTGAAGATATAAATACAATACTGAACAAATACGATACTTCTTCATAACTTTTGGTAATCTTTATACCTTATGAGCCTTGATCAAATATATCTTTATTCTTTTACAAATTTATGATATTAACCGTAACCTTATAGCAGAGGTTGACAAATTTTTTTTCAACCACGTATCAACTATGACTTTTTATCAGTTGCACTTAACTTTAGGATAACTGATCCTACAAAAATGTAAACAAAATAATTATTTTGAAATTAAACACAACTACCTCATCAGGATACAAACTTCGTGTTCTGTACCCGTCCATGAAATAAAACTTTATTTTCTCCCCTTCGACGTTTTATTGAAGTTTGTGGTAAAGATAAACATAGTCAATAATAATTAAAAAAAAAAGTGTTTGTAATGCTGATGATAAAATTCCAAAATGTAAAAGAAAGAAAGAAAGAAAAAACATGTTTGTAATGCTGATGATAAAATTCCAAAATAAAAAAGAAAGAAAGAAAGAAAGAAAAAAAGTGTTTGTAATGCTGATGAAAGAACTCCGGTAAATATATGAAAATGCCACAAAAAAACGACGAAGTTTTTGTCATCCTTTTGTGATTTGAATGTTTATACATCAATTTATTTATTTCTTATTCATTTATTTTTCTATTTGATTTATTTTTCATTTATTATCTTTATTTGTGTGTGTGCGTGTGCGTGCGTGCGCGTGTGTGTATGTGTGTGTGCGTGCATGCGTGTGTGTGTGTGTGTGTGTGTGTGTGTGCGCGCGCGTGCGTGTGTGTGTGTTTGTATGTGTGCGTGCGTGCGTGCGTGAGTGTGTGTGTGTCAAAAGCTATTGTGACCCACAAGGAACAGCTTCATACACGCACCAATAGTTGCTAATAACAGGTCAGCGAGCACCTGTGACGTAACTCCGTACCACGCGCTATGCATATTTATTCCTCCTTCCAACAAAGTTTCCTTCGCTTGTGGACTTCACACGAAACGAAAACGAAAAAAAAAACAAAAACAAAAAAACGTTATTGATCTTTCTCCGTATTTTCGCGGAATCAGAGCTGACAGAATTACCGGAAGCGTAGAGATGATACGAGAACCTCATTACTTTACTACCTTGTGATTACATAGGCTTTATACTATACAGCTGATTGATTTGTCTTCGACCCTAGATGAGAAATGTGCGTAGAGTTTTTTTTGTTTGGGGGGGGGGGGTGGCACAAGCAAAGACCATTTTGTGTGTGTGTGTGTATGTATGGGTGTGTGCGTGTGCACGTGTATGCATGTATGTGTGTATGTGTGTGTGTGTATAAATATATATTACATATACAAATAGATAGATATAGATAAATAGCCCTATCTCGTTATTTATCTCTCCTCCCTCTTGTCGCTTCAGTATCAGAAATTTCACATTCCTTTCCTCACATGTTCATGCTTTTCTTCAGTGCTTAATTACAAAATCTTCAGGTTTATATGATATCTATTTAATCATTTTTTTTCATTTTTGAGTCAAGAACATGGTTCTTAAGGGATATTCGTTGCCATCTTACCCTCCACTACCTTTGAACATATATGATAGGAGTATTTACTTACGATGGGACGCTTGTTTTTTTTTTCATTTATTTTATTTTATTATTGATTTTATTATCTATTTTTTTCATTATTCCTTTTTTTTTCTTTCTTTCTTTTTTACGCAATGAGCTACACAGTGAAGATTCTGTGGTCAGGGCGATGTGAATATTCAGCGAAGCGCTTCCTCCTTTCGGATTTCACCTCATTTACCTGTTTTCGAAATTTAGTCTTTCTTGGGTTTAAGAGCTTCTGTATTTAGTTCTGCTCCACTTTAGTCAGTCTAAGGTGGGTTTTGTATTGCTATTATGTTTGTTACGCACGTTTTACAATGATGTGTGTATATAAATACGTATATATATGTGTGTGTGTGTGTATATATATATATATATCTTTATCTATCTATCTATATATAGTTAGATTGCTCTAGGCATGTCATCAAAAGCAAAAAAAAGAAAAAAAAAAGAAAAAAAAAATAGATGATAAGTCAACGGTTGACAAAAACGTCTCTTCTCAGTTGAATAGTCATTATCAAACAATAAATATCAGGTCAAATTAACTTATTGAACACAGTGAAAACCTTTAACAAACACTTTGACCATTCAACCATCACCATAACACAATATATATATAAGAAAAGAAAAAAACACAGTTTGATACAAGTCTAGAATTAATAAATGAAATATGTTTACACAACTCCCTCTATTTTCTCATATACCCATTACCACAAAGAACATAATAATATATCACACAACAATTATGAACATGTGAAAGTATCCAATAAGGAGTAAATGATTTTCAAAACTGTAAAAACGACCAAAATCCGGCTCTTTTTCCTGAACACGCCCATTTTCTGAACCGTCAACAAAACACGCCCATTCAAACGCCCACTCAACAGCCTATGGGTTGAATGTGCACTGATATTCACATCACTTTTTTTGCTAAAGGAAATTAATAAATTACTTTAGCCATATTTAAATTCAGCAAAAGCGGTTTACGAAAATTCACAATCGTAACATCCCATAACCGAAGTGTATGAGGAATGAAAGATAATGATAATGTGAATAACTCTGAATAACGCTGATGAAAACTGTACTGACACTTTATACTGGTAAAATGAAAATAACATTGTCGTATTTTGTATAACAGAGGACGTGTGTTTGGGTGGATATCAAAATACTTGACGTTTGTTTTGTGTTTGCGAGAGAGAGTACATTTTATATTTTACATCCATCAAAAGTTTACTGGGGAATAACACACAACACACACACACATACACACGCATGTTTATATATATATATATATATATATATATATATATATATATATATATATATATATATATATATATACATACATATATACACACACACACACGTGTGTGTGTGTGTGTTTCTGTATTATCTTCTTCTTTGCTTCTTTTGAATTATCAAAACATGATATCACTCTTACCTCCCTTTGTAAAAATATACGAACCTTCTTCCTACCTAATCATTTTACTCGCCAAACAACTTTTGCAAGCGGAGAATTTTACTGAACGTAGCGAATACACCACAACCTACTGAAATAAAAAGTGAAATTCAATCTCTGTACACTATTACATATTCAGTGAGCATGGGTACAGTGTACATTTTCTCTTACTTGCTCCACGCGCTTCCAAAAAGACCATTAATAAAAAATGTACTCATTACGTTACAATATAATATACTATTGTTCTACTTGTATGGAATTTATTTCATGGATACATTTGTGTTTGTGGTTAATGATATTGATTACCATTACGCGCATGCTAATTAGTCTTTTTTTTCTTCAAGTTTGTTGATAGGGAAATGCACGAAAAAATATTTGCTAGCTACCTGGATACCAGTAACAGTAGTATTTACATTTACGAGAATGATCTTCAATGCTTTCCCAATGCTGATGCTAATATTTATTGTCTTTTCTTTCATTTCAAATTGTCTTTATTGTATATAGTGAGGGTCATGTCTACTTGGAATAAGTTTTTCATCTCTTGAAGGTGACTAATTTCAGACAAAAAAAAAAAAAAATCATAATATAATATGCGTAATATTCCATGCTTCTTTTGAAGATAGGGTGTCGTAGGGTTGTGAAGCATACATAATTATGATAAATATTTTTTCAATCATTTCTCTTTGTCATTTTGAATTTCATATATTTAAATCTTATATGTATTTTGTTATATCACCGAATTCCCATTTGAATTTTACCTTAATTGCAAATCTGCAATCTATCTTAATATCTGAATATATTGTTCAACTTCTATTCTGGCAACTTACATAATTTTATCTTAAATTTTGAAAACTAATGGGACACATTTTTTTTTATTACTAATAAACATGATGAATTGCTAATATGATTATGTATATGATTAAATGTTGAACATTTACAGTGAACAGTGAACGGTGAGATTTCATGGTCAAACTCTTATTGGTTGCTAACTCAGTGTTATATTAACTCCTTGAAAACCCTTGAAAACTCTATGTATAACTCTTAGAATATATTACTTAATCCATTACGAAATATTTTATGATACACTTTATTTTCTTCTGCTATGCATTTCCATTACAATTCTTTTTCTCCTAACAATGTTTTGTCACAATATGAATATGAAACTTACTTATTTGGTAGATTTGTTGAATTTCATTCTTAGATTGATGGTGAGTCATGTGCTAAGAGCCGATGTGTTTCTTGTGTAAACTTGTGTAAATAAACGAAGTCTCTCCTTATTGCTCTGTTTTTTGTGCTAAAAAAGAAAAAGAGAAAAAAAAGGAAAAAAAGAAAAAGAAAGAAAGAATTAAATAAAAAGGAAGAATATATATATATATATATATATATATATATATATATATATATATGTACATATATATTATATGTATACATACATAGTTTTGTATATATATATATATATATATATATATATATATATATATATACATATATATTTATATCTGTGTGTGTGTATGTATGCATGTGTGTGTGTGTTTGTGTGTGTGTATATGTATTTATGTGGGTGTGTGTGTATGTGTGTATGTATGTGTGTATGTGTGTGTATTTATGTGTATTCCAAACATAAATCTACTCACTTAAACAACAGTGAAGGATCTTATCTCTCCCTCTCTCACTTTAGTAGTTGAGACACCATACCTAACCTACCTGACTTAGTTCGATCGCATTGCAAATTGATAAAACTCACCCCTCCCTCGGGTGCTCCAGTACCTTATCTCCCGGAACCTCACAGTACCACTTACAATGACATGACTAAAATAGCTCTATATATATACATATTTTTTTTTATTGTCAGTAAGCGCTACAGTGATAGCCAAGGACGAAGTGGTCACAGTCAAACGTGTAGTACTATTTCACTTTATACTGATATCTGCATATAGATAACCCACTTGGCGCACCGGAAGGTTTGAGTTTCAAATGAAATGGTTTTCATGAACAGCAAAGCCAGCGAAAGATGATAGCATATCCTCACCTTGTCCATATATATATATATATATATATATATATATATATATATATATATATATATATATATATATATATATATATTATATACATATATATATGTACATATATATATATATACAGATATATGTATATATATATATGTATGTATGTATATATCTATCTATTTATCTATCTATCTATCTATTTATCTATATGTAAACAAACACACACACATACATGAAAATCAAATAACGAAGGAAAACACACGAATACGCCCGAAGGCCTTTTCGCTTTACTGATGAAACAATAAACCGAAAAGCCCTTCGGCAAAGTCGTGTGTTTTTTGGTTTGTTTTCAACTTGCTCAGCATAAATCCTTCACACATGTAAATACATTTATTCACACATACACACACACACATACATACATATATATATATATATATATATATATATATATATATATATATATATATATATATATATATATATACATATATATATATATATATATATATATATCTCCATATATATATATATATATATATCTATATATATACATATACATATATACATATATACGTTCGCATATATATATTCACACACACACACACATGTTTATACAGCATACAATGATACATACATATACAGTAAACACAGACAGAAATATACCAATCTCTCTTCTATAAAGGTATCTAGTTAGTCCTTCTGTGGCTACCATGTCTATTATCATAACAATATCATTCTCATTCTCTTCCCAATCTTCTGTTCACCTGTTATCAATTCGTCTCGCTCGGGAGCACCTTATTTGCGTGAATTCAAGATGTGGCTTAGGCTAGCGGTCAGTACTGGCCCTGCAAAACCACTATTTTCGCAAATGCAAAATCACTATTTTCGCAAATGCAAAACCACTATTTTCGCAAATGCAAAACCACTATTTTCGCAAATTCAAATATTTTGGAAATGAAGATTTTTGGCCACAATAATAAAATACGTCTTTCTTCGCAAATTCAAA
>NW_028234423.1:4942507-4948205 GCF_977035675.1 Penaeus japonicus | reverse complement strand
AAGGTGGGTGAGGGTGGATGATAATGTGGTGATGAATGATAGTGAAGATGGATGACGATTAAGTTATGGTGAAAATGCTGGTGATAATTAAAAACTAATAATGAATGCAGATAATCTTAATAATGAGTACTAAAAAGCAATAGCCGCACAATCGATAATGATAATTTTTAAAATATGACAAAAAGTGTAATAATAATAACAGTAATAATAATAATAATAAAAAAAAAAAAACTCTCTAATAATAATCATAGGCTTTTTGAACTAGAAGAGTATCAGATGAGTTAATATCTGGGATTAAGTATTTAAAAGTCAATAATCTCGATTCAAGTGAGGTGGTAGCTTAGAGTATCATCATAAATTTTGAATCAAGTGGATTAGATATTTTAATAATCATATCACTCCCTTTCCATCCCAAAATAGTGGATTGGCTATGTTGTTGTGGATATCACTGTAATTCCGAATTATATATATATATATATGATATATATATATATATATATATCGTATAATATATATATATATATATATATATATATTGGTCTCGGATCATTTACCTAAAAACCTTATCCTTTAATCTTTTTAAATAAGGTTGTGGATTTTTTTTCCTTGTTTTTTTTTCGAAAGCCACTTTAGTTTAGATCTTTATTTACCACCCTGGCTAACTGCACAGGCATGGGCAAGCTTTGATACATTTATGTAGTCGTGACATTGTTGCTAACATTGTATTACAAATTAAGGTAATAACATGATTATATTCTATAGTATATCATCTGTGAATAGACATTTGATAAATGTTGTAATAGGGTATCACATACCGAATTTCGGATATAGCATAAGTACATCTTCTAGTACAGTTGATGTTCTTAAATGATTACATAACTCTGGAAGGTTGTATCATATGGCACTCTGAAATGTAATGTTCAAGTGATCGTTTATACCCTTCGTTGCAAAGTCTGCATTTAATTTCTTCTGCATTGCATTCTGAACTGACCTGCCAATAAAGATAACATAATAACATAGCATTCCCATTTACATTCACAATGACAATAACAATAACAATAACAATACTAATACTAAATGGTAATAATAATAAAGATAATAATAATAAAGATAATAATAATGAGAATCATTACTGTACAATAATAATCAATCAATGTTTTTTTTTTTTTTTTCTTTTTTGAACTGACAGTGTGTAAATGCGACGACCACAACAACAATAACAACAACAATAACAACAACAATAAATGCAAATAAATCTTCGGACAAAAAGGCGTTTAAAAAAATATAATAATTTCCCTAAAACTTTAATTCCGAAAAACAACAGCAGGTTTAACTTGATTTCCTTGATAATAACTTTTCACGTTAAAGAAGTCAAAAGGAAGTATAGTTAGTAATTCAAAACCTCTTTTTTTATTATGAAGGTTTTACGAACTTTGTATTATTAGTGAAAGAAATGCGTTACAAGAGGGAAAGATGGTGTACCCCCCCCCCCATTTCTGTTTTTCTTGTTATTAATGTTACTGTTGTTGTTTCTACTGTTTTCTCGTGACCGTTGGTAATTAGTTATTGATAAATAAGTAGATAGAATCTAATAATGAGGATGATAATGGTAATGATAATGATAATAACGATAAATCTTATAATATTGATGATAATGATTATAAGAATTATGATGATGATGATGATGATGATGATAATGATGATAGTAATGATAATAACAATAATGATACTGATCATGACAATAATAATAATATAAATAGAATATAATAATACGAATAATAACAATGACAAAAATAATAATGATAAAATAAAAATGATAACAAACTAATTTCTTTTTGACCTAATGCTCTTTACTCACTTTTTTACTCACTCTTTTACGGAAATTACTAATATTTTTCAGGTCGCCGGAGAGGAATTAAATCTAATATAATTTGGTATTTCTTTTGTGTGGAAATGAAAATATTAATTTTCACGAAAAAAAAAGGTTTATGATCACTTGTTTTGAAACCTGTTCGTGCGTTATAATGATTCCTTACATCTGTATGTGAATTAATAACGTATTTTATTCTGATTAGAGTTAAGTCATGCAATATGGCGATGGAATTCGACTTTTATTTATACATTTTCCCCATTTGTTTGATGATTTGGGATTTTACGCGACTGGACGGTCAAAGAACATAATTTTTTTAGTTTTTTTCTTTTAATTTGATATTCCAAGGTATTTCGAATAAAACGACACAATAAAGTCATTATAAAAAAGTAAATAATTATAGATTTACAAGCTTTTTAAGGAGTACTTTTGAAAGTGAATGTGATGTGCCATCATTTTCCTAAAGGTTTCAAGAAAAGGAAAAGTCCGGGAAAATGAAGGTGACGTGGCATCATTTTCCTAAAATTTCCGGGAACTGAAAGTGGTAGCATCATTTTCCTAAAGGTTTCAAGTAAAGGAAAATTCCAGGAAAATGAAAGTGTTGGCATCCTTTTCCAAAAAGTTTCATAAAAAACAAGCAATAGTTTGCCTTGCCATGATACAGAGCATCTGGGTGGTTGTTAGGATTGTGTTTGGTGTGGTCTGTGGTGATGATATGATGCATGTGATGTCGGGTATAGTGATGATGGTGCGATAGAAATAATAGAAAAAAGTAATGTAGCTGACAATACAAAGACATCGTTTGTATTAAGGTTAACATCATTTTGTGACAGGCGAACCAGTCAATTGGTCTGAGCTATATGTACATACCTATATCTATTGAACTAATTAAAGTATATAATTGTAATCAATATCTACACACCAGCCATCCTGACCTTAGTCATGAATCGGTTTGACATTAGCACGTTATGTTCAAGGTCACGAACTCTTCATTTCTTTCTAACTTCAGGCCAATCAAGTAGTTATAACACCTCTTTGATTCTCCTTTAACTTTAACTTCAGGTCATTCAGGTAATTATAACACCTCTTTGATTCTGCTTTAAGTTGCTGGAATCCATGTCTGATGTTCATGTCAACAGCTACGTCACGCGTGGCCCTCTAGCGGAAACTTGGGGAATCTCTTTGATCGCGCCATTTTTTTTTTCGGTGAAGTAAATTCTTTTCTCTCTTTTTTTTTTTTTTTTTTTTTTTTTTTTTTTTACGAATTTAATGTTCTTTTCATGGAAATGTAGTGAGTTATAGTTACAGGATGATATTTTCTGTGCATTGTTTTGATTATCTCGCAACTTGCCATAGAAGATTAATTGATTTTAGAACTAAAATAATAATACGGTAATCTGATGATAAAGCTTGCCAAAAATAAAGTTACATCCCTGACCTAAGTAAAGTTAGTAGTGGATAGATAAAATGTTGATATAGAACACACTGAACGTATTTAAAAGTATATTATCATTATTCCAGCGATTGACTGTTTAATATAGCCTCTATTATCAAATAAAAGCAGAACTAGTCACACCTATGACATCCAGGTACCAGGATCTTCTCAAGACCAAGAAGTAGAGACAAACAAGAGATAATTTCTAGTAACAACAGAAACATGAGAGAAGAAAACCCAGATAGATTGCAAGCGTCAGTAACAGTCAGGCGTACATATATTATTGTTTTGGGGTTTACTTACTTTGGAGAGATTCTAAGGAAGTGTCATAGAATGTGTAACTATAGTTGTCAGGCCTAAGGCTGATGTTGAGTGATTATTCTTATTCCTGTTGTTATCATCATCATCATCATCATTAATATCATTATTAACATTGCTATTATTATAATTATAGTTATAATCATTATCCTTATTATTATTATCATCATCATTACTTTTATTATTATTATCGTTAATATTATCACCATCACCACCACCACAACCACCAAATTAAGAAAGATAAAAACAGTTGATCGTGTGACGAAACTTTTAGTGAATACACTCCGGAGTTCACAGTTCTAGAATGAAGATGGACACATTGGACTCAACGAGAGAATTAGACATGCAAGCACTCTCTTCCGTAACGGTTTCCTTGCTGTGTGATACGAGACCAGATTTCGAGAAGTCTTATAAGAGTTTTAGGATTAATGTATCAAATATGATATGTTTACAGTGTTATGAATGTCTTTTGGGATTGTTTTTGTGTGTGTGTTAGATATGATGAATGACAATGTGCAAACAAGGAAATGGAAAAAAAAGAAAAGAAGAAGAAAAAGTTGATTTATTTTAAGCTATTCGGCTATAAATTCCCTATCATTTCAATCTCTTTTTTCACATAACTGTTTTAACCGTGTCTTTTTCAATTATGCTTTAAAACTTTGTGTGCAATATATGTATACAAAACTTTGTGTGCAACATATCTATACAAAACTTTATGTGCAACATATGTATACAAAACTTTGTGTGCAACATATCTATACAAAACTTTATGTGCAACATATGTATACAAAACTTTATGTGCAACATATATATATACAAAACTTTATGTGCAACATATGTATACAGAACTTTATGTGCAACATATGTATACAAAACTTTGTGTGCAACATATGTATACAAAACTTTGTGTGCAACATATGTATACAAAACTTTGTGTGCAACATATCTATACAAAACTTTATGTGCAACATATGTATACAAAACTTTATGTGCAACATATATATATACAAAACTTTATGTGCAACATATGTATACAGAACTTTATGTGCAACATATGTATACAAAACTTTGTGTGCAACATATGTATACAAAACTTTGTGTGCAACATATGTATACAAAACTTTGTGTGCAACATATGTATACAAAACTTTATGTGCAACATATGTATACAAAACTTTGTGTGCAACATATGTATACAAAACTTTATGTGCAACATATGTATACAAAACTTTGTGTGCAACATATGTATACAAAACTTTGTGTGCAACATATGTATACAAAACTTTATCTGCAACATATGTATACAAAACTTTGTGTGCAACATATGTATACAAAACTTTATGTGCAACATATGTATACAAAACTTTGTGTGCAACATATGTATACAAAACTTTATGTGTTACACATGTATACAAAACTTTGTGTGCAACATATATATATATATATATACAAAACTTTATGTGCAACATATGTATACAAAACTTTGTGTGCAACATATGTATACAAAACTTTATGTGCAACATACGTATACAAAACTTTATGTGCAACATATGTATACAAAACTTTGTGTGCAACATATGTATACAAAACTTTGTAAGCAACATATGTATAAAAAACTTTGTGTGTAATATATGTAAACAATAGCTGTTGCTAGAAAATATGTCGTAACATTAGCAGAATAGGAAATGATTCACGAAACATTTTGCTAATGCAGTGGAGTATCAACTAAGGTGTGTGGTATTTGTCTTGTTTTGGGACAATGCTTAATGTTTTCTGTTGTAACTTCTGTTTCTTTCCTTTGTTTCTTAAAATTGTTTCCTCCAAAATCACTAGCTTGCTTGTCTATCTATTTCTACCATATCCAATGCGTTTATTGTCTTGGCTATTTAGATATAAAGTATTGGTTTAAAGTTGTTTTTATATACATCTTTTGGTAAATATATATGATGTATAACTTTTTCCAATCTCTTGTATACATACCTAACCTAACTTCTGATACCCATAGTTATGTTTTTCATAGTACAGACTCCCAATAATGTACATATAGAATAAACTCAAAACTAACGCCATTTTTC
>NW_028234423.1:4930007-4940007 GCF_977035675.1 Penaeus japonicus | reverse complement strand
AACTTAAAGAAAATATGTTCTTTGAAACGAAAATAAGACAATGAATGAACAGTAAGAAGTAATTTCATTTACTATTTGTTTCCGAGTTCAGTTTTTTTTTTTCTTTCTTTCTTTCTTTTTCTTTTTCTTCGTCAGACGTAATGTGTTTAGAAAAGACTGGAGAAAACTTGTATATTCTCTTCGTCTGTCTAGAATTATTTGTATTTATATTTCCAAATTGTTTGTATATGTTTTTTTTTTTTTTTTTACATATAAAGAAAGAGAGAATCTTTCTTGTTTTCATACTTTAGCAACAAAAAAGAGAGATTTTTTTGGTGTTTTTACGAAGCGCCGAACGTAATTATCAAATAACTTAAAGTAAAGGTGTTCTTTGAAACGAAAACAAGACAGTGAATGAACAGTAAGAAGTATTTTCATTTACTATTTGTTCCCGAGTTCAGTCTTTTTTTTTTTCTATCTTTCTTTCTTTCTTTTTCTTTTTCTTCGTTAGACGTAATGTGTTTAGAACAGACTGGAGAAAACTTGTATATTCTCTTCGTCTGTCTAGAATTATTTGTATTTATATTTCCAAATTGTTTGTATATGTTTTCTGTTTTCTGTTGTGCAAGGTTTTTGAATGGCTCTTTTCGATTGGGCAAGGTTTATTCTATTTTTGAATGGCTCTTCGCTGTATTCTTTTTTCCATTCGTTGTTTTTTTTTTTTTTTTCTTTCTTTCTTTTCTTTTAGCTGTTTCATTTTCTTTGCTTGATGGTTCTTTTTTTCGTCAATAATTGTCAGTAATTCTGTTTTCCTTAATTTTCTGTTATTTTTTTCTATCTTTTTCATTATCATTATTTTACCTCTTCGTAGTCTCTTACTGATGTTTCATTTTCCTATGATTTACGTGTAAAGTTTTTTTTTCGCATTTCATTGATATATCCTAATCCTTTTTGTTATGGTAATTTTTAATATCTTCCCATTACTTCCATTTATCATTGATGTCCAGTTTCACTGTGTATTTCGATTAAAAAAAAAAAATCTTTACAATCATGCATCCTAAACTATATTTCTATTCTACATACACCAAGAAATCTCTCCACGTGGTTCGTTTCAAACAAAAAATAAAAGAGTTTGACTTGAAAAACATTCCCACCTCGACGTTTTCTCCAGGGAACAGACATGAGCATGTGAAACTGTCAAGAGACATGTGCTCTTGTCACATACTTGTGGTCCAGAGGGAGAGGGAGAGGGAGAGGGAAGAGGGAGAGGGAAAGTGGAGAGGAAGAGAGGGGAGAGGGAGAGGGAGAGGGGGAGTGGAGAGGGAGAGGGAGAGGGGGAGTGGAGGGGGGAGAGGGAGAGGGGAGGGGGAGAGGGAGAGGGGGAGTGGAGAGGGAGAGGGAGAGGGGAGAGGGAGAGGGGAAAGGGAGAGAGAGATGAAGAGGGGGAAGGGAGAGAGGAGAGGGAGAGGGAGAGGGAGAGTGAAGAAGGGAGAGGGAGAGGGAGAGTGAAGAGGAGAGAGGGAGAGGGGAGAGTGAAGAGGAGAAAGGGAGAGGGAGAGGAGGATGTGAGAGTAAGAGAGAGAGAAAATGAGAGAGGGACGTAATATATATATATATATATATATATATATATATATATATATATATATATTGTATATATATAAGTATATATATGTATATATATATATATATATACATACATATATATATATATATATATATATATATATATATATATATATATATATATATATATATATATATATATTCTGGGCGAAGCTTTAAGGTGGGTGAGGGTGATGATAATGGTGGTGATGATAGTGAAGATGATGACGATGTAGTGATGGTGATAATGCTGGTGATAATTAACAAAAAATAATAATGCAGATAATCTTAATAATAGTACTAAAAGCAATAACATCGATAATGATGATGATGATGATAATTATGATGACAAAAAGTGTAATAATAATAACAGTAATAATAATAATAATAATAATAATAATAATAATAATCATAGGCTTTTTGAACTAGAAGAGTACAGATGAGTTAATATCTGGATTAAGTATTTAAAGTCATAATCTCGATTCAAGTGAGGTGGTAGCTTAGAGTATCATCATAATTTTGAATCAAGTGGATTAGATATTTATATCACTCCCTCCATCCCAAAATATTGGATTGGCTATGTTGTTGTGGATATCACTGTATTCTGAATTATATATATATTTTTTTTTTTGGTCTCGGATCATTTACCTAAAAACCTTATCCTTTAATCTTTTTAAATAAGGTTATGGATTTTTTTTCCTTGTTTTTTTTTTCGAAAGCCACTTTAGTTTAGATCTTTATTTACCACCCTGGCTAACTGCACAGGCATGGGCAAGCTTTGATACATTGATGTAGAGTCATGACATTGTTGCTAACATTGTATTACAAATTAAGGTAATAACATGATTATATTCTATAGTATATCATCTGTGAATAGACATTTGATAAATGTTGTAATAGCGCATCATATACCGAATTTCGGATATAGCATAAGTACATCTTCTAGTACAGTTGATCCTATGAAATAATTACATAACTCTGCATACCTCATGCTAGGGGGCCTGAAAGGTTGTATCATATGGCACTCTGAAATGTAACGTTCAAGTGTTCGTTTATACTCTTCGTTGCAAAGTCTGCATTTAGTTTCTTCTACATTGCATTCTGAACTGACCTGCCAATAAAGATAACATAATAACATAGCATTCACATTTAGATTCACAATGACTATAACAATAACATTAGCAATACTACTACTAAATGGTAATAATAATAAAAAAATAATAGTAATGATAATTATTACAATCAAAATCAATCAAAAGTTGTTTTTTTGCCTTTTGACCTGATAGTGTGTAAATACGACGACCACAAGAACAATAACAAAAACAATTAATGCAAATAAATCTACGGACAAAAAATCGTCACAAAAAAATATATGATAATTTCCCTAAAACATAAATTCCGAAAAACAACGTCAGGAGTTAAAAAAAAACAGAAAAAAAAAACAGCAGGTTTAACTTGATTTCCTTAATCATAACTTTTCACGTTAAAGAAGTCAAAAGGAAGTATGGTTAGTAATTGAAAACCATTTTTTATTATGAAGATTTTACGAACTTTGTGTTATTAGTGAAAGAAATGCGTTACAAGAGGGAAAGATGGTGTAACCCCCCATCCCCTTTCTGTTTTTCTTGTTATTAATGTTACTGTTGTTTTTACTACTGTTTCCTCGTGACCGTTGGTAATTAGTTATTGGTAAATAAGTAAATAAATTCTAATAATGATGATGGTGGTGGTGATGATGATGGTTGTGATGATGATGGTAATGATGGTGGTGGTGGTGATGGTGATGATGGTGGTGGTGATGGTGATGATGATGGTTGTGATGATGATGATGGTAATGATGGTGGTGGTGATGATGGCAATGATGATGGTGGTGGTGATGATGATGGTTGTGATGATGGTGGTGGTGATGGTGATGATGATGATGATGGTAATGATGGTGATGATGGTTGTGATGATGATGGTGGTGGTGATGATGATGGTTGTGATGATGATGGTGGTGGTGATGATGATGGTTGTGATGATGATGATGGTAATGATAGTGGTGGTGATGATGGTTGTGATGATGGTGGTGGTGATGGTGATGGTTGTGATGATGGTGGTGGTGATGGTGATGATGATGATGATGGTAATGATGGTGATGATGGTTGTGATGATGATGATGGTTGTGATGATGATGATGGTAATGATAGTGGTGATGATGATGGTTGTGATGATGGTGGTGGTGATGGTAATGATGATGGTTGTGATGATGGTGGTGGTGATGGTGATGATGATGATGATGGTAATGATGGTGATGATGGTTGTGATGATGATGATGGTAATGATAGTGGTGGTGATGATGGTGATGATGATGGTTGTGATGATGATGGTGGTGGTGATGATGATGGTTGTGATGATGATGATGGTTGTGATGATGATGGTGGTGGTGATGATGATGGTTGTGATGATGATGATGGTTGTGATGATGATGGTTGTGATGATGGTGGTGGTGATGGTGATGATGATGATGATGGTAATGATAGTGGTGGTGATGATGGTGATGGTGATGGTTGTGATGATGATGATGGTGGTGGTGATGGTGATGATAATGATAATAATAATGATGATGATAATGGTGATAATGATAATGATGATAATGATAATAATAATGATGATGATAATGGTGATAATGATGATGATGATAATGATAATAATGATGATGATAATGATAATAATGATGATGATAATGATAATAATAACAATAACGATACTGATCATGGGAATAATAATGATATCAATAGAATATAGTAATACGAATAATAATAATGAGAATAATAATAATGATAAAATAAAAATGATAACAACAATGATAACAAACTAATGATTTCTTTTTGACCTAATGCTCTTTACTGACTTTTTTACTCACTCTTTTACGGAAATTACTAATATTTTTCAGGTCGCCGGAGAGGAATTAAATCTAATATAATTTGGTATTTTTTTGTGTGGAAATGAAAATATTAATTTTCACGAAAAAAAAGGTTTATGATCACTTGTTTTGAAACCTGTTCGTGCGTTATAATGATTCCTTACATCTGTATGTGAATTAATAACGTATTTTATTCTGATTAGAGTTAAGTCATGCAATATGGCGATGGAATTAGTCTTTTATTTATACATTTTCCCTTTTTGTTTGATGATTTGGGATTTTACGCGACTGAACGGTCAAAAGAACATAGTTTTTTTCGTTTTTTTTTAATCAATATTCTAAGGTATATCAAATAAAACGACACAATAAAGTCATTATAAAAAAGTAAGTAATTATAGATTTACAAGCCTTAAAGGAGTACTTTTGAAAGCGTTCTTGAAATTTCATAGAAAACGGGAATTCGAGACACGTGGCTGTGGGACAGTATAGTTAATAACGTATGGTCTTTGCAGTAAGTAATTTCAATCTAATAATAAGCTTCCAGAAGGAATGTATGGTTGTTGGTGTATTTAAAGGTTGTTGGATATACCTTACGTTCAACTACGAGGGATTTTAGGGTGAAGTGGTATAATTTTCCTAAAGGTTTAAAACAAAGGAAAATTCCGGGGAATTGAAGGTGAAGTGGTAACATTTTCCTAAAAGTTTCAAGAAAAGGAAAATTCCGGGAACTGAAGGTGGTGGCATCATTTTCCTAAAGTTTTCAAACAAAGGAAAATTCCGGGGAATTGAAGGTGAAGTGGTAACATTTTCCTAAAAGTTTCAAGAAAAGGAAAATTCCGGGAACTGAAGGTGAAGTGGCATCATTTTCCTAAAAGTTTCAAGAAAAGGAAGATTCCGGGAAAATGAAGGTGACGTGGCATCCTTTTCCTAAAAGTTTCAAGAAAAGGAAAATTTCCGGGAATTGAAGGTGATGTGGCATCATTTCCCTAAAGGTTTCAAGAAAAGGAAAATTCCAGGAAAATGAAAGTGTTGGCATCCTTTTCCAAAAAGTTTCATAAAAAACAAGCAATAGTTTGCCAGGTTGAACAGAGCCAACTATGGGTGGTTAGGATTGTGTTTGGTGTGGTCTGTGGTGATGATATGATGCGTGTGATGTCGGGTATAGTGATGATGGTGCGATAGAAATAAGTAATTTAGCTAACAATACACAGACATGATCGTCTGTATTAAGGTCAACATCCTTCTGTGTGAGGCGAAACAGTCAATTGGTCTGAGCTATATGTACATACCTATATCTACTGATCTAATTAAAGTATATAGTTGTAATTAATATCTACACACCAGCCATCCTGAGCTTTGTCATGAATCGGTTTGACATTATCACATTAGGTTCAAGGTCACGAACTCTTCATCTCCTTCTAACTTCAGGCCATTCAAGTAATTATAACACCTCTTTGGTTCTCCTTTAACTTTAACTTCAGGTCATTCAGGTAATTATAACACCTCTTTGATGCTGCTTTAATTTGATGGGATCCATGTCTGATGTTCATGTCAACAGCTACGTCACGCGTGGCCCTCTAGCGGAAACTTGGGGAATCTCTTTGATCGCGCCATTTTGTTTTTCCTTTTTTTTCGGTGAAGTAAATTATTTTCTCTGTTTTTTTTTTTTTTTTAACGAATTTAATGTTCTTTTTATGGAAATGTAGTGAGTTATAGTTACAGGATGATATTTTCTGTGCATTGTTTTGATTATCTCGGAACTTGCCATAGAAGATTAACTGATTTTAGAGCTAAAAAAATAATACGGTATTCAGATTATAAAGCTTGGCAAAAAGTTACATCCCTGGCCTACGTAAGCTTAGTAGTGGATAGATAAAATGTTGATATGGAATACACTGAACGTATTTAAAAGTATATTATCATTATTCCAGTGATTAACTGTTTAATATAGCCTCTATTATCATATCAAAGCAGACCTAGTCACACCTAAGACATCGAGACCAAGAAGTAGAGACAAACAAGAGATAACTTCTAGTAACAACAGAAACAGGAGAGAAGAAAACCTGGATAGATTGCAAGTGTCAGTAACAGTCAGGCGTACATATGATATTACTTTGGGCTTTGCTTACTTTGGAGAGATTCTAAGGAAGTGTCATAGAATGTATAACTATAGTTGTTAGGCCTAATGCTAATGTTGGGTGATTAGTCTTATTGTTGTATTGTTATTGTTATTATCATTATTATCATATTTATTATTATAATTATAATTATTTTTATCACTAATTTATTAATTTATTAATATTATCACCATCATCATCGTTGTCTTTATCATCCCCATCAACATCACTACCACCACCACCATAACCACCACCACCACCACCACCAAATAAAGAAAGATAAAGACATTTGATTGTGTGACGAAGCTCCAAGTGAATACACTCCGGAGAATAAAGATGGATAGTGAACTCAGCGAGAGAATTAGATATGCAAGCACTCTCTTCCGTAACGGTTTCCTTCCTGTGTGATACGAGACCAGATTTCGAGAAGTCTTATAAGAGTTTTAGGATTAATGTTTCAATTTATGATATGTTTACTGTGTTATGTGAATGTCTTTTGGGATTGTTTTTGTGTGTGTGTTAGATATGATGAATGACAATTATGTGCAAACAAGGAAATGGAAAAAAAAGAAAAGAAAAAGAAAAAGTTGATTTATTTTAAGCTATTCGGCTATAAATTCCCTATCATTTCAATCTCTTTTTCACATAACAGTTTTAACCGTGTCTTTTTCAATTATGCTTTAAAACTTTGTGGGCAACATATGTATACAAAACTTTGTGTGCAACATATGTATACAAAACTTTGTGTGCAACATATGTATACAAAACTTTGTGTGCAACATATGTATACAAAACTTTGTGTGCAACATATGTATACAAAACTTTATGTGCAACATATGTATACAAAACTTTATGTGCAACATATATATATATATATACAAAACTTTATGTGCAACATATGTATACAAAACTTTGTGTGCAACATATGTATACAAAACTTTATGTGCAACATATGTATACAAAACTTTATGTGCAACATATGTATACAAACCTTTGTGTGCAACATATGTATACAAAACTTTATGTGCAACATATGTATACAAAACTTTGTGTGCAACATATGTATACAAAACTTTGTGTGCAACATATGTATACAAAACTTTATGTGCAACATATGTATACAAAACTTTGTGTGCAACATATGTATACAAAACTTTATGTGCAACATATGTATACAAAACTTTATGTGCAACATATGTATATGAAACTTTATGTGCAACATATGTATACAAAACTTTATGTGCAACATATGTATACAAAACTTTGTGTGCAACATATGTATACAAAACTTTATGTGCAACATATGTATACAAAACTTTATGTGCAACATATGTATACAAAACTTTGTGTGCAACATATATATACAAAACTTAATGTGCAACATATGTATACAAAACTTTGTGTGCAACATATGTATACAAAACTTTATGTGCAACATATGTATACAAAACTTTATGTGCAACATATGTATACAAAACTTTGTGTGCAACATATGTATACAAAACTTTGTGTGCAACATATGTATACAAAACTTTGTGTGCAACATATGTATACAAAACTTTGTGTGCAACATATGTATACAAAACTTTGTGTGCAACATATGTATACAAAACTTTGTGTGCAACATATGTATACAAAACTTTGTGTGCAACATATGTAAACAAAACTTTGTGTGCAACATATGTATACAAAACTTTGTGTGCAACATATGTATACAAAACTTTGTGTGCAACATATGTATACAAAACTTTGTGTGCAACATATGTAAAAATAGCTCTTGCTAGAAAATATGTTGTAACATTAGCAGCATAGGAATTAATTAACAAAACATTATTTCTCTACTAAAGGTTTGCCAATGCAGTGGAGTATTAACTAATGTGTGTGGTATTTGTCTTGTTTTGGGACAATAATTAATATTTTCTTTTGTAACTTCTGTTTCTCTCCTTTGTTTCTTAAAATTGTTTCCTCCAAAATTATTAGCTTGCTTGTCTATCTGTTTCTACCATATCCAGTGCGTTTGTTGCCTTGGCTATTTAGATATGATGTATTGGGTTAAAGTCCTTGTTTATACATTTTTTGGTAAATAAACATGTTAAATACCTTTTTCCAATCTCTTGTATACATACCTAACCTAACCTCTGATACCCATAGTTATATTTTTCATAGTACAGACTGCCAATAATGTACATATAGAATAAACTCAAAACTAACATCATTTTTCCTGCAGATGCCCCATTTCCCATTAGCTCAATCTGAAACAAAATTTGAAATTCGTGAAGCAAGTTTTCGTCAAGTCTGATAACCAACTGGAGGAGGTCTCTTGTAGCCTGAGATAAAAAACAACAACATTTCTATGACCATCCGTGTGTCCTACCTCATTGCAGAGCACATTGCAAATCTCCCAAAAGGTAGAAAGAAGTAGGATTTTCCGAGAGATAAGAGAAGGAACTCCGGAGATCCAAGAGGATTATCTCATGCAACTGTGATTTGCTACTCATTGAGACCCTCTTCAGATTGCAAGGCGCGGTCGCTGCACTACCACGTCGGCCTCAAATAACAATTGCAATACCTGCAATGAATCGTGAAAAGAATAATGCCATCAACAGAAAGACAGACTAACTGTAGAGATTTACAAGACATGTTAGGAACTGTCAGGATAAGTAACCTTATTAATAACCTTATTACGAAAGGGAATAAGGAAATAGGGACAGTCAATGGGATGTTAGCTGCATCTGGAGCTGAGGAGAGGTCTAAGGAATGGGAATAGGAGGATAAGGAGGACTGGAGTACGAAAGGGAGATCAGGAAAGGATTGGAAGGGAGGGGGGATTTCAGGAAAGGATTAGAGGGTACATGGGGGGGAGGGGGGGGGGGTAAGGAGCTCAGGGAAGGAAGAAAGAGGACTGTTATCTCCATATATATATATATTTTTTTTTTTTTTTTTTTATTGAATTCCAAGTAATACTGTGTTTTATTTATTTACAGTTGATATTATAATCCTATCTTTCATTTTTTATTTTGTATGTTTTGGTAACGTATTTTTTTTCATATTAATGATTTTGATTTTTTTTTTTTTTTTTTTAAGTACAGTAAGCTTGAAATCAAATTTAAAGGAACTAACCATCGTATCTTAAATCCTATTTATATAAAAAAAAAAAACTAAATTCAAGACAATTACACACAAATGTACATAAAAGAAGAAAAAAAAATCTTAAATAAAAATTCAAAAATATTACTAGATGCATCTTTTGTCTTTCTCTATTCACAACCTGTCACCTAGTTCCAAGTTGCATTACAAGCAACATTCCCTTTCCCCTGTACTAGGATACATGTCATGCAACAATCTCGTCACCCTGCATTCAAGCCACATCGATTGGATAATTCAGTGTAATGGA
>NW_028234423.1:4912507-4920007 GCF_977035675.1 Penaeus japonicus | reverse complement strand
ACTATTATAAACCTCACATGGCTTGATCTGCAGTGTAGATCTGTAGGACTACCTGTACCAATCTAGAAATGACTGGTACAGGACGTGTTTATCGACGCGTTAGGGGTACATGGGAACCTATAAAAAGCCTAAGGGGTACTGAGGAACAAAAAGTTTGGGAACCCCTGGTCTACGATATATTGACGATCAAAGTAGGAGAAAGGACCTTAGATTTAGTTGCATTTTTCGAAGACCGGAGTGAGAATTGGGAACAATCACACTTTAAGATAAAGAAAATAATGAGAGAGCATCTTGGAATGACCCTCGAAATGGAGAGGGTTCACCGAGTGGGAGAAAGCAAAGTCCAGAAAAAAATAAACGAAATTCTCCCGCAAGACAGAGTCAATGTTTTATATATATATATATATATATATATATATATATATATATATATATATATATATATATATATAATAAACACAAGTTGCGGGTTACAAACACCTACGTAAACGAGGATCTATGAGCGCATGCCATAAATACCCTCCGACGCCGACAACTACCACGACTACGTGAAGCAAGGAAGAGGGGTCTGAGTCCCTTTTTAAATCATACTAAGCTTGTTATAAAAGATCGACCCTCCGCACATCACCACGAACACGCCCATCGGACACTACAACCCGTGGCCAGAACGACCAGCCGCGCCCCCGCCACCCCTCCCCTCGGTGTCCTAGAGAAACATTACTCAATTTACAGATAACTCTGATAGCGATGAAATGACCCTAATCTCTTTCTAAGAAGCAATTTACATATTCCACCCAGGATATATCACTTGCCTGATACTTCACTGACATCCCTAAAGAATCTTTTAAAATAATGTTTCAATATCAGTAGCTTTCCACCTTAACAGAGTGTAGAGCTTTTTTCGAGTGTAATTTTTATATTTTAGGTTTTTGTGTAACAAATATTAGAGGATAACATTCTAAGCTTATATAATCTTGACAATTACATCAAATATTCACGAAATAGAGGAGGCGTCTACATCTGTGTTTCGACAAAATTTTCGTGTAAATGCCTTTCTGAAAAGACAATGACTCTACCACACATTCAAACTATTTCAGTTGAAATTAAAGTGCATATACACAAGCTACCATTTGGATGCTTATGCCGACTACAACATAGTAACCTTTATGATTTTCTCAACTGTTTATCTGAAGTACCAAACACCATCCAGCTAGAGAAGTCGACTTTATACCTGATTGGCGACTTTAACATAGATCTTTCGAAACATAAGCATTCCAAAGACGCTGCAGACCTCATAGCACTCCTTCACAGCCACTTCAATTACTGCACCATAACACACCCTACAAGAGTAACCACAAACACAGCCACGCTTTTAGACCAAAGATGGACAAATGACATCAGGCATAATTTGACGAATGGCTTTGTTTATTCTTCAATATCTTATAACTTTCCAGTCTTTTCTTGCTTTCAACCCAGAGATTCTCCAAATAACTTCTAACACTACAGTTATTGATGAAGGCTTTTCTCAGTTCCATAATAAGTTTTATACTATTTTTATCTAATATTTTCCCATTAAACATTAAAAAATTAAGGCACGGTACTCAAACCAATCATATATTACCCATGAAATGAAGCAGCAAATCATATAGAAGAATAAGTTCGAGAGAAATTTTCAAAAGAAACCAATAACGTACGGGGAGGCACGCTGACCAATAAGGAGTCACTTTAAGAATATGATAAGCCACATATTAAAAAAAAAAAGAAAAAAAAATCCAAGGAAACACTAAGAAAATATGGGACATCATAAACACGCAGACTCCGTTACAAACATTAAGTCCTGACACACTAAATTCTTACTTTGCCAACATTTGAGAACCTCTGGCGAGCAAACTAGCAACGTCGTCATCTAGCCACATAAGATATCTAGGTAACCTATTACAAATGGATTTCCCTCCCAGACTCTATACAGAATCTGAAATAATTAACATTGTTAGAGTTTCGTGGTAGCTCTGCTGGAAAAAAACGACATTCCAATGTCTATTATAAAGAGAACTCTACTTGATATAATTCAGGCACATACATATTTTTTGTAATCGCTCTCTGCAAACAGGTATGTTTCCACCATGTTTATTTAAAAATAGCAAGAGTTGTTCCCATACACAAAGGTGGATCTGTATCCATTCTCTCAGCCTTGGTCAAGGTTTTCGGAACCATGATGTATAAGAGAATGATAGAATTCTGTAACAACCATAATGTATTATCAAAATGGAGTTTGGTTTTAAAACTCAGCGATCATCAGAATCAGCATTGCAGTACAAATGATGTTCTCAGAGTTTTAGCTGACAATGAATTCCTGATCGTCATATTTTTAGATTTATCTAAAACCTTAGATACTGTGAATCACCAAATTTTAATTGGCAAACTACACTACTATGGTTTTCGTGGTCCTTCCCTCCGATGGTTTCATAGTTATCTCTCAAACAGAATGCAATATGTATCAATAAATGGACAATCTTCAATAATGCTGCCAGCAGAGTATGGAGTCCCTCAAGGCTCAGTCCTAGGATCATTGCTCTTCAATTTATATATAAATGACATACTAAGATCATCTACCACTTTAAACTATATCTTATTTGCTTATAGCTGTACCACTTATATATGTGATCGAAAAATTAATAATCTGATGGATAAGATGAACAATGAACTTGTGAACATTAACAGCTACATTGCTGTTCATATATGTTCATATATATATATATTTTTTTTTTTTTCTAAAGCTTATTGGCTATTCACTGTTTCTTTTTCGTTTATATTTTAGAATCCTTGAACATCTTGTTAATAGTTAGCTATTTTCCTATTCTATGTGTGGATTTGTCATAGTGTATTATTTGTAAGCTTTTTAGGGTGCAGCAAGCCACCAAAAATCCTTGTCAGATCTAAAGAGTATATATTTCTTTGACCAAATAAACTATTTCAATTTCAAATTCCAAAGACGAAAACAAACAACACAAGTCTTTCCTTAAGTACATGGGTTTAAAAAATATATATTGTTCATTCAACTTGATAAACGTAATTCATTCTATATCTAAACCAAAGCTATACTGCGATTTCTTATCTCTTTGAAGTGTATGCAAATTAAGGAACGGAAATGCAAAAAGGCATTTTGCGCAACTTTCATTCCGGAAATTGCCTTTATGGTATTTAGGGTATGCCTTTATGGTATATAAATATAAATATATGTATATATATATATATATATAAATATATGTATATATATATAAATATATGTATATATATGTATATATATATATATATATAAATATATGTATATATATGTATATATATAAATATATATATATATAAATATATGTATATATATGTATATATATAAATATATATATATATAAATATATGTATATATATATATATATATATATATAAATGTGTGTGTGTGTGTGTATGTATGCATGTATACAGATATTAAAAAAAGAAGAATTAAAGAACTTAACAGCACAAACGAAGACAACCATTTTTTACGATTTATTTGTGCTGTATGTGTGTGTGTGTGTCTGTGCTTTTGAGTGTTTTTGTGTCTGCATGTGTCGGTATGTATATATCCGTTTATGTGTACAGATATATGTACATGTATGTGTGTGTGTGTATACATCTCCCAGTTATTGCCACAGATCCAATCTTTCTTCAGCTGAGTCCCTTTGCTCCAACCCCTTTCTTTCACTGCAATCAGAATTTTATGTCGGATTCCCTCGTCTCTCTCTCTCTCTCTCTGTCTGTTTCTCTCACTCTCTCCCTCCCTCCTTCCTTCCCTCTCTCTCTCTCTCTCTCTCTCTCTCTCTCTCTCTCTCTCTCTCTCTCTCTCTCTCTCTCTCTCTCTCTCTCTCTCTCTCTCTCCCTCTCTCCCTCTCTCTCTCTCTCTCTCTCCCTCTCTCCCTCTCTCTCCCCCCCCCCCCCCCCCCCCTCTCTCTCTCTCTCTCTCTCTCTCTCTCTCTCTCTCTGTCTCCTATATCACTATGCTGTTTGGAAGCTGCCTCCAGTTCATTGCGAAATAGAGAATCAAACTCTATCAGTTTCGATCAAGTGTAAGAATTCCGATAGCATTCGGATTTCTCTTTTGTTTTCACAGATGATGGTAAAAGGATCGTAATTGATAAGAATAATATGCCTCGCTATGTGTTTCTTTACTCATGCCATTGCAACATTGTTCTTGAGTTCATTATCCTTAATTATTCATTCGTATTTTTTTATGAATGAAGAATATAAATGAATAAATGAATATCCCTCATACATGACTAGATAAAAGAAAGAAAGAAAGAAAAAAAAACAGAAATTAAATAAACAACTTTATCTTATGATATACATATATTTCTCCGTATGTAATCTGCATATGAGCGTTTCTCTCATGCGGTTCCGATCCACCTATTAAAAAAAATAATAATAAAATATAATAATAAAAATAATGCATGCATTTCTTTCCTCCTATTTTAGGAAAAAAATAAAGGCATGCATTTCTTTCATCCTATTTTAGAAAAAAAAAAAAAAATAAGGCATGCATTTCTTTCATCCGAATGCATCTTTTCATCTGGCTTTCCTCTCGTCTCTCCCCGACCTGTCACTACGCTGCCAGTGAAGCTAACACGCAGGATCACATAACTCAAAGTCGATTCTCAAATACAGAATCAAATCGCATCGGATTTCGATCAGGTTGCAGAGCATCTTCGGCGAATTGTGTTCCCCGATTTTGCATGCGAAAGCAGAAAGCGTTCGGCAATGTCGACCATTCAATATTGAGGATGGGGAGGGGGGGAGAGGGAGGGAGGGGATGGGGAGGGGGGGAGAGGGATGGGGAGGGAGGGGGGAAGGGGGGATGGAGAGGGGTAGGGAGGGAGGGAGAGGGGTAGGGAGGGAGGGAGAGGGGTAGGGAGGGAGGGAGGGGAGGGGGGGAGGGATGGGGGTAGGGGAGGGGAGGAGAAAGTCATGCAGATCTGTCTACGAAATGCATGAGAATTTTTTTTTCTTTCTTTCTTTTTTTCATGTTCTTTTTTTTTTCTTTTTTTTTTCTTTTGTCTCTCTTTTTTTTTTTTTTTTTTTTTCTTTTCTTCTTTTCTTTTGTCTCTCTGTTCACAGGTAGTGTGTCCTGGTGAACTAATTTGGAAGGCAACGGGCTTTCATTAATACGCAATACCAACCATTTCTAAAACTGCTTTTCCCGGATATTACAAATATTGCAAATGGTATTTCAAAAGTTATCTTACGGAATGTTGGAATTACGGTGGTTGTTTGAATTCCGTTGCTTAATCTTTTGCTTGATTTTCTCTGACCAACATTAACATGTCTTCTGTAATATTATAGTTGTTTATGATTGCAGGTGCGCCCGTATTTTCATATCCTTTCTCTCTCTCTCTCTCTGTGTCTGTCTGTCTCTGTTTCTCTCTCTCTCTCTCTGTCTCTCTGTATGTCTGTCTCTCTCGGTTTCTCTCTCTCTCTCTCTCTCTCTCTCTTTCTCTCTCTCTCTCTCTCTCGGTCTGTCTCTCTATTTCTCTCTCTCTCTCACTCTCTTTCTCTCTCTCGCTCTCTCTCGCTCTCTCTCTCTCTCATGATGATGATAATGATGATGATGATGATGATAATAATAATAGTGATGATAATGATGATGATGATGATAATGACGATATCGATGATGAATGATGATGATAATGCTGATAATGACGATGATAATGATGAATGAAGATAAGGATAAGGATGATGATAGCTGATCATGGCCGGACAGGGTTTTGAGCACATTTGTTTTTATGTCTGCATTTACCACTCATATGGTATTAGTAGCAATAGACTTATTAACATTTGGCAGTAGTAGTATTGGTAGAGGCGTAGCACATCCACCTCCCTGATACGCACAGTCATAAACCGAAAAAAGAAAGAAAAAGTTTTAAAAAGATGTCTTGAGATATTGTCACGTTTCATAGCTATAACATAACGTAAACCATAAAAAATATATATCCCTGAAAAAAAGGAAAAACAGCAGAAGTACTGTACCAAGTAGTATAGTTTTTTTTTTTTTTTTTCTTCTTCTTCTTTTTTAATTCTTAATCGGGTCCTTGGATAAGTATTTGCAATTATGATTTGTTTGTGATCTCAAAATATTTTAAAGAGGGCAAGGCAGAGGGTTGAAATGCAATGCATATAGGATAATCTTGCAACACCATGGGTTTGGATTGCATTACATAAATCAATAGGCTCGATATTCGCACATTGAGATTTATGATACGTAGTATTAAAAAAAAAGAAAAAAAAAGATCATTTTTTTCCTTACTACAGGACTGTGTAATGGTAATTTAATATCCATGTTATTTGTCGACCGATGGCAGATAACATGTGATGAAAATTCATGAGGATTATTGAAGTATATTCACTTTCTCTGATCATAATTTCCAAATACTTTATCATGCAGTGGAATCGAAGTCTTTGCGTCAACCTGTCAACGTTTTAACACGTAGAAAAAAAAATGGATTAACCAATTGCTGATCACTGCAAATAGAGACTAATATGTGAGTGATTCTACAGATAGTAATTTCACTAGCTTTATTTCTCACCATAATTAGGTCAGTAAATGACTTAATTATAAAGTAAGGGCACATAATAAACAGATGAACCTGAGGGTTGGTTAATTGCCCAGTTAACGTGCTTCACTGTATGACCTGTGTTAACTAACCACCCCGAGTGGAAAGAAACCTATGGATGCAATAGTATGTTGCATGTTGCTATTCAAATAAATGTTTGTATCGGCAAATTATGATTGGTTTGTCGTGTTAGTTACTAAGAAAAAAAGAAGAAGTTAGAGTATATTTGTGTCAGTTTAGATAAGAAATCATTCTGAGTAGCAGAGAATTCTCTTGATACGATTCCATAAATGTTTACTTAACTAAGTGCCAAAGACGCAAATAAAATTACTAAAAGAATAAACCAGATTTATTTGATATTACTCTTATAGATCGAGCCCCTCAACCTGCAATTGCCACGGACAGTGCAATAATACCTTGGCTATCGTGAGACAGGAACACGACCACGAATTTCAGTTCTGTCATAGGTTGGCAGGGGGGGGGGGGGTTGGTATGCGAGCTATGCACGCGTCCTGCAATGCAGTCCTTACACTAAGGGAAGTTTAGAGTAACAAGGCCTTGCGGTTTGCTCACTTCCTTTGTGATGCTAAACGAACTTCCGACGTCTGGCATGTTACAATATATATATTTATATATATATAAATAACTATATATATATATATATATGTATATATATAATTATACATCTATATATACACATATATATATGTATATGTATATATATATGTACATGTATATATACATATTTATATATATATATATATATGTATATATATATATATATATATATATATATATATATATATATATATATATATATATATATATATAGTTATATTATATTAGAATATATATATATAGTTTT
>NW_028234423.1:4895007-4902507 GCF_977035675.1 Penaeus japonicus | reverse complement strand
TTGGAACAAATTATTGTCATAAATGAACCTACCTTAATAGTCTTCATTATATCAATAAATCCAATTCTTTCCGGAATGAGAAAAACAAAACAAAAAAACAAAAACAAAATATAAACGATCCCTCACACATATCAAAACAAATAGTACTTGAATATTTCCCTCAATATTACTTTCCTTCCTTATACGTTTTACGGAATTTTGGAGCTCGGAAATTCACCACAAATAAATCACCACAAATGATTCATCACAAATAATTCGCCCAAATAATTCACCACAAACAATTCACCACAAATAATAAACCACAAATAATTCACCACATATGATTCACCACAAATAAATCACCACAAATTATTCACCACCAATAATCCACCACAAATAATTCACCACAAATAATCCACCACAAATAATTCACCACAAATGATTCACCACAAATAATTCACCACAAATGATTCACCACAAATAATTCACCACAAGTAATTCACCACAAATAATTCACAAATAAATCACCACAAATAATTCACCACAAATAATCCACCACAAACAATTCACCACAAATAATTTACCACAAATGATTCACCACAAATAACTCACCACAAATAATTCGCCACAAATAATTCACCACAAATAACTCACCACAAATAATTCACCACAAATAATTCACCACAAATAATCCACCACAAATAATCCACCACAAATAATTCACCACAAATAATTCACCACAAATAATCCACCACAAATAATCCACCACAAATAATTCACCACAAATAATTCACCACAAATAATCCACCACAAATAATCCACCACAAATAATTCACCACAAATAATTCACCACAAATAATTCACCACAAATAACAAAAAGGGAAACATTTTGACTGTGTTGGGAATATTTCTGACAGTGACTGATCATATTGCCAGAAATCGTTCAAGACAGATATTCATCACTTCGTGCCGTGTGTTGTGAGCCTGTTGCACAAAGGTGTGTTATTGAAGCAGTGATTGCATGTATAGTTTGGCAACGTATCTATCAACGTCACTGACTGACTGACTGGCGTTAACATTGGCAAATTATCACGCCATGCGACATATATCTCGTTTAACAAGATTGTTGCATTAGATATTTGATCCCTTGTTTGAGTCTGTATAGCTGTTAAAATGTTTATATATCTTCCCAAAGACAAAATATAATAAAAAAAAAGATAAAATGTGATATAAAAAGACAAAATGTGATATAAAAAAAGATTGAATATGATATAAAAAAGACAAAATATGATATAAAAAATATAAAATATGACATGAGAAAAAAATTAGTTTAGAAATATCAACATCCAAACACGTCTCCAGAGAATAATAATAATAATAACAATAATAATGATAAAGACGACAAAAAAAAAAAAAAAAAAAAAAAAAAAAAAAAAAAACGGAATGCAAGCACATTCCCCCACGATCCTCTGCAACACCACAGCGATTCCCAAAGCAACAAAATCAAGCAAGAAAAACATAACCAACAAAAATCAACTTGCAATTCATTCGAAGAAATCGACCCATAAAAATATCTTTACTTTTCTGCGAGTCGGTCGTGCTCGAAACACAAGTATGATTCTTTTTGTATCTATTTTTCTAATTTTTTCTTTATATATCTTTTTAAGAAGAGAGAGAGAGAGGGAGGGGGGAAAACGTGGGGGAGGGAGGGGGGGTTCGTATCAAAAGAGACGGCTTGCTAAACGTACTGGAGTTAAAATGACGCGAGGGGGAAAAACGTTTCCAGCTTAAAACACTACACTGTCGCCGAGGAAAACTGTCCGTGCCAACATTTCTTTGAGTACTACCACGAGAAGAGAGGGAGAGGGGGGGGGGGAGAGGACGAAGGAGAAGGGGGGGGGGGAGAGGGAGTGAGAGAGAGATAGAGGAAAGAGAGATGGTGTGTGTGTGTATATATATATAAATATATAATTTATATATTATATCTATATAATATACATATATCTATATATATATATATATATCTATATATACATATATATATATATACATAAAAACATAACCATATGTATATATATCCACATATATTTTTATATATATATATATACTATATAGGTAAATATATATATACATTTATACTAAACAACTTATGTATATATATATAAAACAATATATATAACTAAATATATATATATATTGCGCTTATATATATATATATATATCAATATATATTATAAAATATTTATATATATATATATATATATGTATATATATATACATATATAATTGTATATACTGTATATATTTAGTATATGTCTTTGAGGGGGTTGAAAAGACTTCTTTACACAAACGAATAACTGAGGGGCGAACTTGCAATTGTATAGGAAATTTAGGAAAAATGAATCCCGAAAAACCCAGTTTTTCCCCTTTTTTTCTATATTCCTTTCTTCTTTCCTAGAAAATTTCAATTTGCGACTAAAAAACACTTTTACACTTTTACCAAATTTAAAGCCCCTCGATTAACACGTGGCCCGGAAAACTAACGATGCACGAGGATTTTTTTCACGAGGTTAAAAGTCTTTCAAGACGAGATGTAATAGGCACTTTCTCTCCCCTCTCTCTCTCTCTCTCTGTTTCCCCTCTCTCTTACTCACCACTCTCTTTTTCTCTCTTCCCCCTCATCTCTTCTCTCCTCTCTTTCTCTTTTCTCTCCACTCCTCCTTTCTCTCTCCTCTCTCTCTCTCCTTCCTTCCCCACCCCTTTTTTCTCTTCACCCCACTCACCTTTTCTTACTCTCTCTTCTTTTTCCCTTTCTCTCACCCCCCCTCCTTTAAAAGGTTTCCCTTTTTGTAAAAAAGTATAAATTTAATTTTGGAAAAAATTATTGCAAAAATGACCTACCTTAATATTTCTTAATCAAAAAATCCCAAAATTTTTTCCGGAATGGAAAACAAAAAAAAAAACAAAACAATGGGAGGGAGGGGGGGAGGAAGGGGAGTGGGGGAGTTGCTGAAAAGGTTTTATAGGGGTCAGAGGGGAAAGGGGGGGGGGGGAGGGGGGGGGTGGGGGAGGGGTGGGGTAGGGGTGGGGGTGGGGGAACGGTAAGGGGGGTTTAAAAAGGGGTGGGGGGTAAGGGGGAGGGGGAGGGGAGAGGTAAGGGGGAGGGGGTGGGGGAGGGAAGGGGGAGGGGGAGGGGTGGGGGGAGGGGGAGGAAGGGGGGGGGGGGGGTAGTGATAGGGGGATTTGGGACTTTTTAAAGGGAAGCCGAGAAGAAAAGGGTTCGAGGAAAATTTCTTTGTAGGGGGGGTTTGGGCCACACACACACACATGCAAAACAGCACACGCACCGAGAACATGTTTTTTTCTTGTTTTTGAGGGGTTGAAAGATATCCCTTATCCCCAGAAAAGAAGAACGAGGTGCGAAAATTTTAACTTCGTCTAGGAAGTTTTGGAAGATGAATCCCGAAAAAGGTTGTTGTTTTTTTTCTATATTTTTTTTTTTTTTTTTTCCCTAGAATTGCAATAGGGCCCAAAAAAAAAATTTTTCCATTTTCCAATTTAAAACCGCTCGATTAACACGTGGCCGGAAATAACGACTGCACGAGGATTTTTTAAAACGAGGTTAAAAGTTTTCAAGCACGAGATGCTAAAAGGCCTTTCTCTCTCTCTCTCCTCTCTCTCGTCTCTCTCTCCTCTCCCTCATCACTCTTTTCTCTCTCTTTTCCCCCTTCCCCTTCTCTCTCTCTCTCTTTCTTCCTCTCTCCCACACTTTCTTCTCACTTCCCCTTTTCCATTCTCTCTCATTTCTCTCCTACCCCTACTCTTCTCTATCTCTTCTCTCTCTTTTCCTTTCCCTTTACCCCCCCCCCTTTAAGGTTTTTGTCTGTAAACAGTCTAATTTCTATTGGAACAAAAATTCTTGTCATAAATGAACCCACCCTTAAAAGTCTTCTTATATCAATAAATCCCCAAATTTTTTCCGGAAAGAGAAAACCCAAAAAAAAAACAAAAAACAAAAATATAAAAAGTCCCCCCCCCCCTTCAAAAAAAAATAGTCTTGAATTTTCCCCCCAAAAATTTTTTTCCCTTCCCTTTTACGTTTTACGGAATTTTTGGGGCCCGGAAAAATTTCCCCCAATAAATCCCAAATTTTCACACAAATAAATTTGCCCCAAAAATTCCCCCAAACATTCCCCACAAAAAAAACCCCAAAATAATTCACCCAAAATTTATTCCCCACAAATAAATCACCACAAATTATTACCCCAAAATCCACCACAATAAATTTACCAAATATCCCCCAAAAAATTCCCACCAATATTCACCCCAAAATAATTCCCCCCAAAAAGATTCACCCCAAATAATTCACCCAAATAATTTCCCCAAATAATTACAAAAAATCACCACAAATAAATTTACCCAAATAATCCCCCCCAAACCCCAATTCACACAAATAAATTTTCCCCAAATATTTTACCCCCAAAAAACTACCACAAATAATTCGCCCCAAATAATTACCACAAAAAAAATCCCACAAAAAAATTTTCCCCCAAAATTCACCACAAATAAACACCCCAAATAAACCACCACAAATAATTCACCCAAATAATTCACCCCCAAATAAACCCCACAAATAATCCACCCCAAAAAAATTTACCACAAAAAATTCACACAAATAATCCCCCACAAAATCACCACAAATAATTCCCACAAATAATTCCCACAAATAATTCACCCCCAAAAAACAAAAAGGGAAACATTTTGACTGTGTTGGGGTATTTCTGACAGTGAGTCTTTGCCAAATCGTTCAAAAAAAAAAATTTCCTTTACTTGTGCCGTGTGTTGTGAGCCGTTTCACAAAGGTGGTTTTTTAAACAGTGTTGCATGTATAGTTTGGAAGTATCTTAACGTCACTGACTGACTGACTGGCGTTAAACATTGGCAAATTTTCACGCCCCTGCGAAAAATTTTCGTTTAACAAAATTGTTGCATTGATATTTGATCCTTGTTGAGTCTGTATAGCTGTTAAAAGTTTAATATCTCCCAAAGCCCAAAATAAAAAAAAAGATAAAATGTGATATAAAAAGACAAAATGTGATATAAAAAAAGATTGAATATGATATAAAAAAGACAAAATATGATATAAAAAATATAAAATATGACATGAGAAAAAAATTAGTTTAGAAATATCAACATCCAAACACGTCTCCAGAGAATAATAATAATAATAACAATAATAATGATAAAAAAAAAAAAAAACGGAATGCAAGCACATTCCCCCACGATCCTCTGCAACACCACAGCGATTCCCCAAAGCAAGCAAGCAAGAAAAACATACAACTTGCAATTCATTCGAAGAAATCGCCCATAAAAATATCTTTATCTGCGAGTCGGTCGGAAACACAAGTATGATTCTTTTTGTATCTTTTTTTCTTTATATATCTTTTTAAGGAAGAGAGAGAGGGAGGGGGGAAGGGGGAGGGGGTATAAAAGAGACGCTTGCTAAACGTCTGGAGTTAATGACGCGAGAAAACGTTTCCAGCTTAAACACTGTCGCCGAGGAAACTGTCCGTGCCAACATTTCTTTGAGTACCACGAGAGAGAGGGAGAGGGGGGGGGGGAGAGGAGAAGGAGAAGGGGGGGGGAAAGGGATGAGAAAAGAGATAGAGGAAAGAGAGATGGTGGTGTGTGGTTATATATTATATATATTTATTATATATATATAATATTATTATATATATATAATAAAATAAAAATATATTTATATAATATATAAAAAATGTTTATATATATATATATATATTTATATATATATAATATTATAAAATATAATAAACTATTATTATATATATATATAAAATATATATTATATTATATATATATATATATAATTTTATATATAATCTATTTTATTATATATATTTTATATATATTATATTATATATATATATATAAAATATATGTTATATGATATATATGTATAAGTATATATAATATTATATATATTTTTATATATATTATATATATATATTATATATATTATATAATATATATATATTTTATATGTATGTATAAATAATATATTAATATATATTATATATACATATATATATTATATATATCTATATATATTATATTATATTATAAAATATTTATATATATATATATTTTAATATTATATTATATATTATATATATTTATATATATATTTTTATATGTTATATACAAATATGTTATATATGTATTTATACATACATATATATATATATATATATATTTTATTTATATATTATATATATATTATATATATATTTTTATATATTCTATATATATATATGAATAAAAAAAGCATATCGGTGGAAGTGAGGAGAAGAATGAAGTGAGAGAAAAAGGAAAGAAAGGAAAATGGCAATGAGATAAAGGGACATTGGATAAACATGGAAATGATAGCAATTGACAAAGACTGAATAATGGAGGAAAGGGAAAATGCAAAGAAGAAAGAATAGTGGACATGAAGAATTCGAAAAAAGATAGTGATGAAAATGTGAAAAAAAAAAAAATTGGTGGAAATGAAAAAAAAATAACAAGATGGATAAAAGGGGTACATATATAAGTCAAATAAAGGAAGGAAATAAGAGGAAAATAGACAAAGAAGAAAAAGGAAATACGTGGAAATGATAGAACATCAAAAAGAAAGACCAAGCACCCAACAAATAAAACAAAGAATAAAAAACAAAAAACAAAAACAACACAAATTACAAAACAATCAAGAAAAAAAAAATAAAACAAACGTAACATTAGAAGCGAAGACAGATAAAAAAATAAAAAGAATGGAAAAAAAAAATGAACGAGAACATATATACTTTTGTAAAGAAGAGAAAACATTAAACATTTCAACACTGAGGAGAAAATAAATCGGTCAGTGAGTGGAAAAAGGGTACGCTATTCCTCTGATGGTGATGCCAAAAGGGTTTTGCGGTAATGCTGGTCTTGTGATTCTTTTGGTGTGTCGGAAAGAGTGAGAAGGAAAGAGGGAGAGAAAAGGAGGGAGACAGGGAGGGAAGGAGAAGAGAGAGAGAGACGGAGAAGAGAGAGAGAAAAGGAGGGAGACAGGGAGGGAAGGAGAAGAGAGAGAGAGACGGAGAAGAGAGAGAGAGAGAGGGGGAAGGGAGGAGGGACGGAGAAGAGAGAGAGAGACAGAGAGAGAGAGGGGGAAGGGAGGAAGGGAGGGACAGGGAGAAAGAGGGGAGGAAGGGAGGGAGGGAGGGAGAGAGAGAAAGGGAAGGGAGGGAGGGAGGGAGAGAGGGAGGGAGGGAGGGAGGGAAGGAGGGAGGGAGAGATGGAGAGAGAGAGAGACAGAGGAAGGGAGGGACGGACGGAAAGAGAGAGAGGGGTGGGAGGGAGGGAAGGAGGGAGGGACGGAGAGACAGACAGAGAGAGGGGGAAGGGAGGAAGGGAGGGACGGAAAAAGAGAGGCGGTGGGAGGGAGAGGAAAGGAGGGAAAGAGAGAGGGGGGAAGGG
>NW_028234423.1:4887910-4894907 GCF_977035675.1 Penaeus japonicus | reverse complement strand
TCCTTTCTATGTATATACAGATTGAAAGGATTTTTTTGTTTTTGTTTTTATTTTTGTTAGCTGTGACTGTGTTTCTCTGTCTTTCTTTTTGTGGTAGGAACGCCAAGCTATTATGAGGGTCGATGCAGTACACAGGGGAAAGAACAAAAATAAAAACAAACGAACACATAAAAAGCGAGTACTTAATTGTTACACAAAGATGTTAGTTTTACTTCTGCTGTTGTTGTTTTTTTGTACGTGTGTGGGCGTGTATGTGCGGTTGTTTGTGCATGTATGTATGAGGACTAAATTCTGTTTGTGTGAGTGAGTGTGTGTTTGAATGAGTGCGTGAGTGAGTGAGTGTGTGATTGAATGAGTGTGTGAGTGAGTGAGTGAGTGTTTAAGTGAATGAGAGCATGAGTGAGTGAGTGAATGTATGTGTGAGTGTGTGATTGAGTGAGTTAATGTTTGAGTGAGAGTGTGAGTGAGAGTGAGTGTGAGCGTGTATGTATGTGTGTGAGTGTGTGCACAAGTCGACCATCAATAATCAGGCAATTACTATTCCAATCCCACTGCTAAGCCTGGAAATTTTTGAAAAAAGGTTATAAGGTGTAATCCCATATTTTTAGGGTGACTGCACACTCAAATAACGTCCACTTTATCTTTATTTTGGATGCAGAATGGCTCGACGAAATCATAATCATCACAGTTATGATAATTTAGTCCCGCCCCCAATTGCTCTCATGCACTTGGAAATGATCACACGATAAAGATGTACAGAGGAAGTTATCTCATAAAGGTATAATAAATGCACTTTATTTTACAATGTAAGTGTTACTAGATAGAATGAGAATCACACGTAACACCGATGATAAATTGCTACAGCGTTGTTTACGAATTTGTAAAAAAAAAACAAAAAAAAAACAGCCATCCACACACAATTCAAATGCCAGAGACGAATAATTGCACTAAATGGCAACTGTCGTCGAAAGCCGGTTAAACAAGACACTTTGATCCAAATGGTTTGAATGTCCAGTGAAGAGGAGAAAGGGAGAGGGAGAGGAGGATGTGAGAGTAAGAGAGAGAGAAAATGAGAGAGGGACGTTATATATATATATATATATATATATATATATATATATATATATATATATATATATATACATATATATATGTATATATATATATATATATATATATATATACATATATATGTATATATATATATATATATATATATATATATATATATATATATATATATATATATTCTGGGCGAAGCTTTAAGGTGGGTGAGGGTGATGATAATGGTGGTGATGATAGTGAAGATGATGACGATGTAGTGATGGTGATAATGCTGGTGATAATTAAAAAAATAATAATAATGCAGATAATCTTAATAATAGTACTAAAAGCAATAACATCGATAATGATGATGATGATGATAATTATGATGACAAAAAGTGTAATAATAATAACAGTAATAATAATAATGATAAAAATAATAATAATAATAATAATAATAATAATCATCATAGGCTTTTTGAACTAGAAGAGTACAGATGAGTTAATATCTGGATTAAGTATTTCAAGTCATAATCTCGATTCAAGTGAGGTGGTAGCTTAGAGTATCATCATAATTTTGAATCAAGTGGATTAGATATTTATATCACTCCCTCCATCCCAAAATATTGGATTGGCTATGTTGTTGTGGATATCACTGTATTCCGAATTATATATATATATATATATATATATATATATATATATATATATATATATATATATATATATATATATATATATATTGGTCTCGGATCATTTACCTAAAAACCTTATCCTTTAATCTTTTTAAATAAGGTTATGGATTTTTTTCCTTGTTTTTTTTCGAAAGCCACTTTAGTTTAGATCTTTATTTACCACCCTGGCTAACTGCACAGGCATGGGCAAGCTTTGATACATTTATGTAGTCATGCCATTGTTGCTAACATTGTATTACAAATTAAGGTAATAACATGATTATATTCTATAGTATATCATCTGTGAATAGACATTTGATGAATGTTGTAATAGGTTATCATATACCGAATTTCGGATATAGCATAAGTACATCTTCTAGTACAGTTGATGTTATGAAATAATTACATAACTCTGCATACCTCATGCTAGGGGGCCTGAAAGGTTGTATCATATGGCACTCTGAAATGTAATGTTCAAGTGTTCGTTTATACTCTTCGTTGCAAAGTCTGCATTCAGTTTCTTCTACATTGCATTCTGAACTGACCTGCCAATAAAGATAACATAATAACATAGCATTCACATTTACATTCACAATGACAATAACAATAACAATAGCAATACTAATACTAAATGGTAATAATAATAAAGATAATAATAATAAAGATAATAATAATGAGAATCATTACTGTACAATAATAATCAATTATTATTATTATTTTTTTTTAACTGACAGTGTGTAAATGCGACGACCACAACAACAATAACAACAACAATAACAACAACAATAAATGCAAATAAATCTTCGGACAAAAAGGCGTTTCAAAAAATATAATAATTTCCCTAAAACTTTAATTCCGAAAAACAACAGCAGGTTTAACTTGATTTCCTTAGTAATAACTTTTCACGTTAAAGAAGTCAAAAGGAAGTATAGTTAGTAATTCAAAACCTCTTTTTTTATTATGAAGGTTTTACGAACTTTGTATTATTAGTGAAAGAAATGCGTTACAAGAGGGAGAGATGGTGTACCCCCCCCCCCCACCCCATTTCTGTTTTTCTTGTTATTAATGTTACTGTTGTTGTTTCTACTGTTTTCTCGTGACCGTTGGTAATTAGTTATTGATAAATAAGTAGATAGAATCTAATAATGAGGATGATAATAATGGTAATGATAATGATAATAACGATAAATCTTATAATATTGATGATAATGATTATAAGAATTATGATGATGATGATGGTGATGATGATGATGATGATGATAATGATGATAGTAATGATAATAACAATAATAATACTGATCATGACAATAATGATAATATAAATATAATATAATAATACGAATAATAACAATGACAAAAATAATAATGATAAAATAAAAATGATAACAAACCAATTTCTTTTTGACCTAATGCTCTTTACTCACTTTTTTACTCACTCTTTTACGGAAATTACTAATATTTTTCAGGTCGCCGGAGAGGAATTAAATCTAATATAATTTGGTATTTTTTTTGTGTGGAAATGAAAAAATTAATTTTCACGAAAAAAAAAAGGTTTATGATCACTTGTTTTGAAACCTGTTCGTGCGTTATAATGATTCCTTACATCTGTATGTGAATTAATAACGTATTTTATTCTGATTAGAGTTAAGTCATGCAATATGGCGATGGAATTTGACTTTTATTTATACATTTTCCCTTTTTGTTTGATGATTTGGGATTTTACGCGACTGAGCGGTCAAAAGAACATTTTTTTTTCGTTTGTTTTAATTAATATTCTAAGGTATTTCAAATAAAACGACACAATAAAGTCATTATAAAAAAGTAAGTAATTATAGATTTACAAGCCTTTTGAGGAGTACTTTTGAAAGCGTTCTTGAAATTTCATAGAAAACGGGAATTCGAGACACGTGGCTGTGTGACAGTATAATTGATAACGTATGGTCTTTGCAATAAGTAATTTCCATCTTATAATATGGTTTCAGAAAGAATGTACGGTAGATGTGTATTAATAGGTTTTTGGATGTACCTTACGTTCTACTACGAGGGATTTGAAGATGATGTGGCATCATTTTCCTAAAGGTTTCAAGAAAAGGAAGATTGTATTGTTTGATCGTTTGTATTAAGGTTAACATCCTTCTGTAACAGGCGAGCCAGTCGATTGGTCTGAGCTATATGTACATACCTATATCTATTGATCTGATTAAAGTATATAATTATAATTAACAGCTACAAACCAGCCATCCTGAACTTTGTCATGAATCGGTTTGACAATATCACATTAGGTTCAAGGTCACGAACTCTTCATCTCCTAACTTCTGGCCATTCAAGTAATTATAACACCTCTTTGATTCTCCTTTAACTTTAACTTCAGGTCATTCAGGTAATTATAACACCTCTTTGATTCTGCTTTAATCCATGTCTGATGTTCATGTCAACAGCTACGTCACGCATGGCCCTCTAGCGGAAACTTGGGGAATCTCTTTGATCGCGCCATTTTGTTTTTCCTTTTTTTCAGTGAAGTAAATTCTTTTCTCTTTTTTTTAAACGAATTTAATGTTCTTTTTTATGGAAATGTAGTGAGTTATAGTTACAGGATGATATTTTCTGTACGTTGTTTTGATTATCTCGCAACATGTATATTATCATTATTCCAGCGATTAATTGTTTAATAACTATTATCAGATAAAATTATTATTATTATCAGATAAAAGCAGAACTAGTCACACCTAAGACATAAAGGTACCAAGACCTTCTCGAGAACAAGAAATAGAGACAAACAACAGATAACTTCTAGTAACAACAGAAACAGGAGAGAAGAAAAGCCGGATAGATTGCAAGTGTCAGTAACAGTCAGGCGTACATATGATATTACTTTGGGGTTTGTTTACTTTGGAGAGATTCTAAGGAAATGTCATAGAATGTATAACTATAGTTGTTAGGCCTAATGCTGATGTTGGGTGATTATTCTTATTGCTGTATTGTTATTATGATTATGATTATCATTATCATTATTATTATTATTATTACTACTATCATTACTATTATCTATTACTATCATTATCATTATCATTATCATTACTATCATTACTATTACTACTACTATCATTACTATTATCATTACTATTATTATAATTACAGTTATAATTATTATAATTATCATTATTATCATCATTACTTTTATTATTACTATCGTTCATATCATCACCACCACCATCCCCATCACCACCACAACCACCAAATAAAGAAAGATAAAGACAGTTGATAGTGTGACGAAGCTCTTAGTGAATACGATAACACTCCTGAGGTCACAGTTCTAGAATGAAGATGGACATTGAACTCAGCGAGAGAATTAGACATGCAAGCACTCTCTTCCGTAACTGTTTCCTTGCTGTGTGATACGAGACCAGATTTCGAGAAATCTTATAAGAGTTTTTGGATTAATGTTTCAAATTATTATATATTTACTGTGTTATGAATGTCTTTTGGGATTCCTGTGTGTGTGTGTTAGATATGGTGAATGTGCAAACAAGGAAATGGAAAAATCCAGAAAAAGAAAAACTATTCGGCTATGAATTCCTTATCATTTTAATCTCTTTTTTCACATAACTGTATTAATCGTGCCTTTTTCAATTATGCTTTAAAACTTTGTGTGCAATATATGTATACAAAATTTTATGGGCAACATTTGTATGCAAAACTTTGTGTGCAACATATGTAAACAATAGCCTATTGCTAGAAAATATGTTGCAATATTAGCAGCATGTGAAATAATTCACAAAACATTTTTTCTCTACTAAAGGTTTGCCAATGCAGTGGAGTATCAACTAAGGTGTGTGGCATTTGTTTTGTTTTGGGACAATGCTTAATATTTCCTGTTGTAACTTCTCTTTCTCTCCTTTGTTTCTTAAAATTGTTTCCTCCAAAATTACTACCTTGCTTGTCTATCTGCTTCTACCATATCCAATGCATTTGTTGTCTTGGCTATTTAGATATAAAGTATTGGGTTAAAGTTCTTTTTATGTACATTTTTTGGTAAATAAACATGTATACTTATTTCCAATCTCTTGTATACATACTTAACCTAACCTCTGATACCCCTAGTTATGTTTTTCATAGTACAGACTGCCAATAATGTACATATAGAATAAACTCAAAACTAACATTTTTCCTATAGATGCCCCATTTCCCATTAGCTCAGTCTGAAGCAAAATTGGAAATACGTGAAGCAAGTATTCGTCAAGTCTGATAACCAACCGGAGGAGGTCTCTTGTAGCCAGAGAGAGAGAGAGAGAGAGAGAGAGAGAGAGAGAGAGAGAGAGAGAGAGAGAGAGAGAGAGAGAGAGAGAGAGACAGAGAGAGACAGAGAGAGAGAGACAGAGAGAAATTCTATGACCTTCCGTGTGTCCTACCTCATTGCAGAGCACATTGCAAATCCCTAAAAGGTAGAAAGAAGTAGGATTTCCCGAGAAATAAGAGAAGGAACTCCGGAGATCAAAGAGGATTATCTCATGCAACTGTGATTTGCTACTCATTGAAACTCTCCTGTGATTGCAAGGCGCGGTCGCTGCACTACCACGTCGGCCTCAAATAACAATTACAATACCTGCAATGAATCGTGAAAAGAATAATGCCATCAACAGAAAGACAGACTAACTGTAGATATTTACAAGCCATGCGAGGAAATGTCAGGATAAGTAACCTTATTAATAACCTTATTACGAAAGGGAATAAGGAAATAGGGACAGTCAATGGGATGTTAGCTGTATCTGGAGCTGAGGAGAGGTCTAAGGAATGGGAATAGGAGGATAGGGAGGACTGGAGTACAAAGGGGAGATCAGGAAAAGATTGGAAGGGAGGGGGGATTTCAGGAAAGGATTAGAGGGTACATGGGGGGGAGGGGGGGGGGGTAAGGAGCTCAGGGAAGGAACAAAGAGGACTGTTATCTCCATATATATATATATATATATATATATATATATATATTTTTTTTTTTTTTTTTTTTTTAATTGAATTCCAAGTAATACTGTGTTTTATTTATTTACAGTTGATATTATAATCCTATCTTTCATTTTTTATTTTGTATGTTTTGGTAACGTATTTTTTTCATATTAATGATTTTGATTTTTTTTTTTTTTTTTTTTTTTTTTTAAGTACAGTAAGCTTGAAATCAAATTTAAAGGAACTAACCATCGTATCTTAAATCCTATTAAAAAAAAAAACTAAATTCGAGACAATTACACACAAATATACACCAGGAAAAAAAAACTTAAAAAAGAATT
>NW_028234423.1:4865410-4872910 GCF_977035675.1 Penaeus japonicus | reverse complement strand
AATGTTTCAATATCAGTAGCTTTCCACCTTAACAGAGTGTAGAGCCTTTTTCGAGTGTAACTTTTATATTTTAGGTTTTTGTGTAACAAATATTAGACGATAATATTCTAAGCTTATATAATCTTGACAGTTACGTCAAATATTCAAGCCATATTTCACGAAATAGAGGCGTCTGCATCTATGTTTCGACAAAGTTTTCGTGTAAATACCTTTCTGAAATGACAATGACTCTACCACACATACAAATTAAATCAGCCTTGGTCAAGATTTTCGGAACCATGATGTATAAAAAAATGTCATTGTCAGCTTTAGCTGACAATAAATTCCTGATCTGCATATTTTTAAATTTATCTAAAGCCTTCGATACTGTGAATCATATAAATTTTCATTGGCAAACTACACTACTATGGTTTTCGTGGTCCTTCCCTCCGATGGTTTCTGAGTTATCTCTCAAACAGAATGCAATATGTATCAATAAATGGACAATCTTCAAAAATGTTGCCAGTAGAGTATGGAGTCCCTCAAGGCTCATTCCTCGGATCACTGCTATTCAATTTATATGTAAATGACGTGTCAAGGTCATCTACCATTTTAAACTATATCTTATTTGCATATAGCTGTACCACTTATATATGTGACAGAAAAAAAAATAATGTGATGGATAAGATGAACAAAGAACTTGTGAACATAAACAGCTACATTGCTGTTCATATATGTTCATTTTTTTTCTAATGCTCATTGAATATTCACTGTTTCTTTTCGTTTGTATTTTAGAATCCTTGTTAATAGTTAGCTATTTTCCTATTATCTGTGGATTTATGTCATAGTGTATTATTTGTTAGCTTTTTAAGGTGCAGCAAGCCACCAAAAATCCTGGTCAAATCGAAAGAGTATATATGACTGTATCCGAATATTTCTTTGACCAAATAAACTATTTCAATTTCAAATTCCAAAGACGAAAACAAACAAGGCAAGTCTTTCCTTAAGTACATGGGTTTAAAAAATATATATTGTTCATTTAACATGATAAACGTAATTCATTCTAAATCTAATCCAAAGTTATACTGCGATTTCTTATCTCTTTGAAGTGTATGCAAATTAAGGAACGGAAATACACAAAGGCATTTTGCGCAACTTTCATTCCGGAAATTGCCTTTATGGTATTTATGGTATGCCTTTATGATATATATATATATATATATATATATATATATATATATATATATATATATATATATATATATATGTATGCATGTAAAAAGATATTCAAATAAGAAGAATTAAAAAACTTAACAACACAAACGAAGATAACCAATTTCTACGATGTATTTGTGTGTGTGTGTGTCTGTGTTTTTGAGTATGTTTGTGTCTGCATGTATCAGTATGTATATATCCGTTTATGTGTACAGATATATATACATGTCAGTATGTATGTTTCTGTGTGTGTATACATCTCCCAGTTATTGCCACAGATCCAATCTTTCTTCAGCTGAGTCCCTTTGCTCCAACCCCTTTCTTTCACTGCAATCAGAATTTTATGTCGGATTCCCTCGTCTCTCTCTCTCTCCCTCCCTCCTTCCCTCTCTCTCTCTCTCTCTGTTTCTCTCTCTGTCTCTCTCTCTCCCTCCCTCCCTCCCTCCCTCCCTCTCTCTCTCTCTCTCTCTCTCTCTCTCTCTCTCTCTCTCTCTCTCTCTCTCTCTCTCTCTCCCCCGGCCCTCTCTCTCTCCCTCTCTCTCCCTCCTTCTCTCTCTCTCTCCTTCTCTCCCCCCCCCCTCTCTCTCTCTCTCCCTCCCTCCCTCCCTCCCTCCTTCTCTCTCTCTCTCTCTCTCTCCCCTTCTCCCTCCCCCCCCTCTCTCTCTCTCAACTCTCTCTGTCTCTCTCTCTCTCTCTCAACTCTCTCTGTCTCTCTCTCTCTCTCTCCCCCCCCCTCTCTCTCTCTCCCTCACTCCCTTACTCCCTCCCTTCCTCTCTCTCTCTCTCTCCCTCTCTCTCTCTCTCTCTCTCCCTCTCTCTCTCTCTCTCTCTCTCTCTCTCTCTCTCTCTCTCTCTCTCTCTCTCTCTCTCTCTCTCTCTCTCCCTCCCTCCCTCCCTCCCTCCCTCCCTCCCTCCCTCCCTCTCTCTTTCTCTCTCTTTGTCTCCTATGTCACTATGCAGTTTGGAAGCTGCCTCCAGTTCATTGCGAAATAGAGAATCAAACTCTATCAGTTTCGATCAAGTGTAAGAATTCCGATTGCATTCGGATTTCTCTTTTGTTTTCATAGATGATGGTAAAAGGATCGTAATTGATAATAATAATATGCCTTGGTATGTTTTTCTTTGATAATGCCATTGCAACATTGTTCTTGAGTTCATTATCTTTAATTATTCATTCGGATTTTTTTCAGGAATGAAGAATATAAATGAATAAATTAATATCCCTGATACATGACTAGATAAAAGAAAGATAAAAAAAGATAAATAAATAAATAAACTTTATCTTATGATATACATGTATTTCTACGTATGCAAGTCCCAGTTTGCATATTAGCATTTTTCTCATGCGGTTCCGATCCACCTGTTAATAAAAAAAAAAAAAAAAAAAAAAAATAATAATAATAAGGCGTGCATTTCTTTCCTCCTATTTTAGACAAAAAAAATTAGGGCATGCATTTCTTTCATCCCATTTTAGAAAAAAAAAATGAAGGCATGCATTTCTTTCATCCTATTTTAGAAAAAAAAAAAAAAATGAAGGCATGCATTTCTTTCCTCCGAATGCATCTTTTCATCTGGCTTTCCTCTCGTCTCTCCCCGACCTGTCACTACGCTGCCAGTGAAGCTAACACGCAGGATCACATAACTCAAAGTCGATTCTCAAATACAGAATCAAATCGCATCGGATTTCGATCAGGTTGCAGAGCATCTTCGGCGAATTGTGTTCCCCGATTTTGCATGCGAAAGCAGAAAGCGTTCGGCAATGTCGACCATTCAATATTGAGGATGGGGAGGGGAGGGGGGAAGGGGGGATGGGGAGGGAGGGGGGAAGGGGGGATGGAGAGGGGTAGGGAGGGAGGAGGGATGGAGAGGGGTAGGGAGGGAGGAGGGATGGAGAGGGGTAGGGAGGGAGGGAGGGGAGGGGGGAGGGATGGGGGTAGGGGAGGGGAGGAGAAAGTCATGCAGATCTGTCTACGAAATGCATGAGAATTTTTTCTTTCTTTCTTTCTTTTTTTCGTCTGTTCTTTTTTTTTTTTTTTTTCTTTTTTTTTGTCTCTCTGTTCACAGGTAGTGTGTCCTGGTGAACTAATTTGGAAGTCAACGGGCTTTCATTAATACGTAATACCAACCATTTCTAAAACTGCTTTTCCCGTATATTGAAAATATTGCAAATGGTATTTCAAAAGTTATCTTACGGAATGTTGGAATTACGGTGGTTGTTTGAATTCCGTTGCTTAATCTTTTGCTTGATTTTCTCTGACCAACATTAACAGGTCCTCTGCAATATTATAGTTGTTTATGATTTTAGATGCACCCGTATTCTCTCTCTCTCTCTCTCTCATGATGATGATATCTATAATGATAATGATAAAGATGACGATGATGATGATGATAATGATAATAATAATGATAATGATGATGTGATGATAATGACGATGTCGATGATGAATGATGATGATAATGAAGATGACAATAATGAATGAAGATAAGGATATGGATGATGATAGCTGATCATGGGCGGACAGGGTTTAGAACACACGTGTTTTTATGTCTCCATTTACCATTCATATGGTTTTTATAGCAATAGACTTAACATTTGGCAGTAGTAGTATTGGTAGAGGCGTAGCACAACCACCTGATACGCACAGTCATAAACCAAAAAAAAAAAAAAAAAAAAAGTTTTACAAAGATGTCTCGAGATATTGTCACGTCTCATAGCCATAACATAACGTAAACCATAAAAAAATATATATCCCTGAAAAAAAAGAAAGAAAAACAGCAGAAGTACCATACCAAGTAGTATGTGTATATATATACATACACACACACACACACACACACACACACACACACACACACATATATATATATATATATATATATATATATATATATATATATATATATATATATATATATTTTTTTTTTTTTTTTTTTTTTTTTTTTTTTTTTTTTTATCTATTTATTTAAATATTAATCAATTCATTTTTTATTTACCTACTTATTATTTTTTTCTCTCTCTCTTTTCTTTTCTTTTCTTTTATCTTAATCGGGTCCTTGAATTTGTATTTACAATTATAATTTGTTTGTGATCTCAAAATATTTTAAAGAGGGCAAGGCAGAAATGTAATGCATGTAGGATAATCTTGCAACACCATGGATTTCGTTTGGATTACATAAATCAATGGGCACAATATTCGCACACTGTGATTTTTGATACGTAGTAAAAAAAAAAAAAAAAAAAAAAAAAAAAAAAATCCTCACTACAGGACTGCATAAGGTAATATAATAGCCATGTTATTTATCGACCGATGGCAGATAACACGGGATGAAAATCCATGGGGAATATTGAAGAATATGCACTTTCTCTGATCATAGTTTACAAATAATTTATTATGCAGTGGAATCGAAGTCTTTGCGTCAACCTGTCAACGTTTTAACACGTAGCCACAAAAAAAAAAAAAAAAAAAAAAAAATCAATTGCTGATCAGTACAAATAGATATTGATATGTAATTGATGCTACAGATAGTACTTTTACTAGCCTTATTTCTCACTATAAGTAGGTCAGTAAATGACTTAATTATAAAGTAAGGGCACATAACAAACTTCAAAACACAGATGAACCTGAGGGTTGGTTAATTGCCCAGTTAACGTGCTTCACTGTATGACCTGTGTTAATTAACCACCCCGAATGGAAAAAAAAACTTATGGATGCAATAGTATGTTGCATGTTGCTATTCAAATAAATGTTTGTATCGGCAAATTATGATTGGTTTGTCGTGTTAGTTACTAAGAAAAAAAAAAGTTAGAGTGTGTTTTGTGTTAGTTTAGATAAGAAATCATTCTGAGTAGCAGAGAATTCTCTTGATATGATAGATAAATTAAATAATTAGTTTAAATGAGAATTAGATATATTAGATAATCAGTTTAAATAAGAATTCATTCTGAGTAGCAGATAATTCTCTTAATACGAATCCATAAATGTTTACTTAATTAAGTGCCGAAGACGCAAAATAAAATTACTAAAAGAATAAACCAGATTTATTTGATATTGCTCTTATGGATCGACCCGATGATGCCCAAACATTTTGATTGGGGGAAACCTACGCCCCCCCCTCTCCCCCCAGCCCCCCCCCAGCCCCACCCAGCCCCTCAACCTGCAATTGCCACGGACAGTGCAATAATGCCTTGGCAATCGTGCGACAGGAACACGACCACGAATTTCAGTTCTGTCATAGGTTGGCGTGGGGGGGGGGGGGGTTGGTATGCGAGCTATGCACGCGTCCTGCAATGCAGTCCTTATACTAAGGGAAGTTTAGAGTAACAAGGCCTTGCGGTTTGCTCACTTCCCTTGTGATGTTAAACGAACTTCCGACGTGTGTCTTGCTGCAATATATATATATATATATGTATATATATATATGTATAGAGATAGATATATATATATATATATATATATATATACATATATACTAGTACTATTTATACTACTACTACTACTACTTTTACCACCACCACTACTACTACTATTACTACTACTACTAAAATATTATTTCTACTACTACTACTATTTACTTCTATTACTACTACTACCACTACGACTAAAACTACTATTTCTCCTACTACTACTGCCACAATCTCTACTACTACTACTATTACTTTTACTACTACTACTACCACCACTATCTCTACTTCTACAACTATTACTTCTACTACTACTACTACTACCATCACTACTACCACCACCACCAAAACCACCGCTACTACTACCATCACTACCACCACCAGCAGCCAGCCACTTCTACCACGATGTTTACTAAGAATTGGACACCAATAAAATGTCAAAGCGCATCTGCATTCAGATATTGTAGACATGGACGAAGGAGGAGAGAATGGAAGAGGAAGAGGAAGAGGAAGAAGGAGATGAAGAAGATGGAGATGAAGGTGAAGAAGATGGAGATGAAGAAGAAGGAGAAGAAGAAGGAGAAAGAGAAGAAGAAGAAAAAAGTAGAAGGAGAAGAAGGAAGAGTTGAAGAAGGAGAAGAAAAAAGAAAAAAAGAAGAAAAAAAAACAGAAAAAGAAATAGGAAAATAATAAAAGGAAAACAAGAAAAATAAAACGAAAAGAAAAAGAAAACAAAAAAAGAAAAAGACGAAGGAGAAGAAGAAGAAGAACAGAGAAGAAGAAAGAAGGCGAAGCAAGAACACAGTTTCTCTTATTCTTCCCTCAAGTTAGATAACCAAAAGAATTATTTTCTGTAAGGAAAGATTAGCCAGATATGCAAAACAGGGGACAACCATCACCATAAAACAGCAACAACAACATCGCTGTGACCTTCTCTTATGTATAAACCGAGTTGCTGTCTCGTCCTATTTTATACTGAAGTTTTTAAAGAAATCCATGAGGTTGGCTGGGATGTGGACGATTCTAATAATTGTGTGTATTAAAATGATGAAGATTATATAACTGTGTGTATTGATATAGGATTATATCTATGTTTGCCATTACATTCGTTTATTTTGAGATTCACTGATAAACATCCTTTTTTTTCCTAACTAAGTGATGTTGATCAATAAGATGCATATATATATATATATATATATATATATATATATATATATATATATATATATATATATATTATATATATAATATATATATATATATATATATATATATATATATATATATATATATATATATATATATATATATATAATATATATATATATATATATATATATATATATATGGGATATATATATATATATATAATATATATATATATATATATATATATATATATATATATATATATATATATATATTATATATATATATATATATATATATATATATATATATATATATATTATATATATATATATATATATATAATATATATATATATATAGTATATATATATATATATATATATATATATATATATATTATATATATATATATATATATATATATTATATATATATATATATATATATATATATATATATATATATATATAATATATATATATATATATATATTATAATATATATTATATATATATATATATATATATATATATATATATATATATATATATGTATATATATATATATATATATATATATAGGTATGTATATGTATATACATAATATATATATATATATATATATATATATATATATATATATATATATATATATATATATATATGTACATATTCATATATATATATATATATATATATTTATATATATATATATACATATATATATATATATATATTTATATATACATATACA
>NW_028234423.1:4845410-4847910 GCF_977035675.1 Penaeus japonicus | reverse complement strand
CCTGTAATTGACTCTTGACAGATTGGAGCGACTTTAATGACCATTCTGAGAAAAAGAGGAAATTGAAAGAATCTGTGAACACTATTTGCCGGGTCTTTGTAACTTCTCGGCGAAAAGTTCGAGACATAAAGTGATTTTCGAAGTTAAGATTCTCGTGCAGAGCCTGAATGAACTATGGGGGCACCCGTTCCTGGCACTTACTAAAGGGCAGTGCAATTATAAACCCTTTTTGTAAGGTCTAAACGATGTGCTTATGTGTAGGTAAGAAACATATATATGTATAAAAAAACAACAACAACAGCAGCAAAGACAGTAACGTGAGTACACACACAACTGCACAAACACACACACACATACACACATATATATATATATATATATATATATATATATATATATATATATATATATATATATATATAATATACTATTCATATATATATATGCAACATATAAACGTAAAGAAAATCTTACTACTTAAGAAACATAGACCAGGAATATACACTGCACCCAAGATATGAAAGCACGGTCCATGTAAACGCCTTGTTGTTTTTATCACCAGTGCAGAAGACTTAACAACACTTAACAACAATACCTGCAATTATAAAATGTTTATTTCTCGGGAAACTTAGGTCATGTTGAAGAGGATACATATATATGGTTAGGTAAGGTTAGGTTAGAATAGGTTAGGTTAGGTTAGGGTTAGGAAGCAGATACCATGCACAAAGTTGATTCATGCATGCTCTTTTGCACATGCATAAACACAACACAGAGAAACAAACAAACACATACAAAAATACATAAATATATATATATATATATATATATATATATATATATATATATATATATATATATATATATATATATATATATAGACACAAACACTACATATACAAACAAACAAACACATATACAAATACACATAAATATATAAACAAAGACACAAACACAACACAGACAAACAAACAAACACATATACAAATAAACATAAACATATATATACACATAGACACAAACAGTGCATATCTGTTACCCTTCCTTGGGTACAATCAATGCAGTTGGGTCCGCTGGCGTGTCCAACAGACGTATCTCTAATGTATCTTGTGGTCGCGATACAGGGAAGGGAGGCAGAGAGAGAGAGAGAGAGGGAGGGAGAGAGAGAGAGAGAGAGAGAGATGGGACAGAGAGAGAGGGGGAGGCAGAGAGAGAGAGAGATGGGAAAGAGAGAGAGGGGGAGGCAGAGAGAGAGAGAGTGGGGGGGGGGAGGGAGAGGGGGGGTAGAGAGAGAGAGAGACAGAGAGAAAGAGGGGGAGGGAGAGAGAGAGGGGCAGACAGAGAGAGAGAGAGAGAGAGAGAGAGACAGAGAGAGAGGAGGGAGAGAGAGAGAGAGTCGAGATAGAGAGAGAGAGGGGGGGGGGGAGCAGGCAGAGAGAGAGAGGGGGAGGGGGAGAGACAGAGACAGAGGGAGAGAGAGAAAGAGAGAAACAGAGTAAGAGAGAGAGAGAGAGAGACAGACAGACAGAGAGAGAGAGGGGGGGGGGGGGAGAAAGACAGAGAGAGAGAGAGGGGGGGGGGGGGGGGAAAAAAAAATGGGGAGAGAGAGAGACAGACAGACAGAGAGAGAGAGAGGGTTCTTTGAACTCTTACTCATACATATGGTCTGTTCTTTATGATTCTTTTGACATTTTCCTGTAATACGAAACCTGTTCAAATTAAAGTGTGATAAAGAAACAAGTGTGCCATGGAAGATTCCTTTGATTTGTTATTATATTTTCAGTAACTTGACACATTACAATAACTGTTTCTTATTTATTGAATAAAAGCATGAATTTGAAATCCTGGAAATATGAACGCAATGATTGATGTGTACTCTTGCGGTGTCTTGAATACAAAAGAGCAGGGAAGGGATCTCTCTCTCTCTTTCTCTGTCTGTCTGTCTGTCTGTCTCTCTCTCTCTGTCTGTCTCTCTCTCTCTGTCTGTCTGTCTGCCTCTCTCTCTCTCTCTCTCTCTCTCTCTCTCTCTCTCTCTCTCTCTCTATATATATATATATATATCGATATATATATATATATATATATATACATATGCATGTACATATGTGTATATATATATATATATATGTTATAATATATTATATATATATATATATATATATATATATGCATATATATATGTACATATATATATTGTATATATATATATACATATATATATTATATATTATATATATATATATTATATATATGTATATATATATATATACATATATATGTACATATATATATATATATATATATATATATATATATATATATATATATATATATATATGTATATATATATATAATGTATATATATATATATATATACACACACATATACATATATACATACACATGTACGCACTGGCGTGCGATATCCACTCCTGGCGTCAGCGTTTTCCTTCTAAAACGCCAATATTCTCACAAACTGGCAACGATTAATGGAGGAATCGAC
>NW_028234423.1:4830410-4832910 GCF_977035675.1 Penaeus japonicus | reverse complement strand
AACGGATAATGACGATAATAATGTCAATTGAAATAAATGGTGAAAATATACGAGATTGAATAAAACATTAATGCTAATAAAAATGATAAAGATAATACTATACGACATAACAACAATAACAGTTCAAACATATGAAATTAAAGATAATATCAATACTAATAAAAATAATAAAGATAATATCATAAGACATAACAACAATAACAGTTCAAATATATGAGATTGAATATAATATCAATACTAATATAATTATAATAAAGATAATATTATAAGACTCATAACTCATAACAGTTCAAATATATCAAATTAAATATAATATCAATACTGATAAAAATAATAAAGATAATATCATAAGACTCATAACAATAACATATTACAGTTCAAATATTTTATATCATAGTGCTGGAAGATATAAATATTAATAGCAGATTTAAGGCGAAAAGGCATTTCCATAACAGATCCCGGGGTCATTTAACATGCATAAATTCAATCGAAAGATGCTGATATCTCAATAATACGGTAATGTGATCACAAACTCTATCAGAAGGAGAATTGATTGAAAAGCAATTTCTCTGTGTGTGTGTGTGTGTGGGGGGGGGGTGAGTGTGTTTGTTTGTTTGTGTGTTTGTTTGTTTGTGTGAGTGTGAGTGTGAGTGTGTTTGTGTGTGTTTGTGTGTGTAGTGTGTTGTGTGTGTGAGTGTGATTGTGATTGTGTTTGTGTGTGTGTATGTATGTGTGTTTTTGTGTGTGTGTGTGTTTATGTGTGTGTTTGTGTGTTTGTGTATGTGTGTGCGACTTTTCAAAGATTCGACGTAACCATTGATCTTTTTAAAATTTGCTGACTTTTCAAATCGTTTTTTATCGCATTTTCTTTTTTCATCATTTTTTTTCATCTTTTTCTTTTCTAATAATGGAATGGATGGCCACGCTCGTCGGAATTGCGTTTCCTCGCCAAAAGAAAAGAAAGAAATAAGGAATGAGGAAAAATAAGATTGTAGGCTAAAAGAAAGGTTGTGGTTTATATCACGTGGCATTTCGAATAAATGTTGAAGCGATATGATGGTTTCAATTATTATTTTTTTTTTTTTTTTTAATGATTTGTTTTTTTGGGGTAAGTGGTTTGGTGTGCGTTAATGAGTACGGCGAGGCGGATACGGTGGAGGCGCGGACGTAACGCGCGCGGTCGCCGCTCCGCGTGTCCCCGTGTGTGTTTTTATTACCTCCCCCTAGGGGGTGGGTTTGGGGGGGGGACAGATTTTCTTCAACCTCTAACTTCAAAACCTAATTCAACCTCCAGTTAACTCTCTCTCTCTCTCTCTTGCTCTTTCTCTCTTCTCATATCTCGCATTTTAGCCTTCTCCTTTCTCTACATCTCTCTCTCTCTCTCTCTCTCGCTCTCTCTCTTCTCATACCTCGCATTTTAACCTTCTCCTTTCTCTACATATCTCTCTCTCTCTTTCATTCTCTCTCATTCTCTCTCTCACTCTCTCTCTTTGTCTCTCCCTATCTCTCATACACATTCTCCTTTTACAGCCCTCCCCTACTCTCTCTCTCTCTCTCTCTCTCTCTCTCTCAGCTATGAGGCGCTTTCCTGTGGCCTGAGCTGTCACTTCCCCCTGTGTGCTTGCATTCTGTGAGCAGATCAATCAGCGGTCCAGCCAGGAAGGAGGAGGACTGAGCTCAGCGTCGCCTGCACTAAGTTGATATATAGGATATGCAATTGCGTTTGTAAATGATCTGCAAATTATACACACCCACATCCACGCATACACGCACACACAAAAACACAAAAATTAACACACACACAAACAAACACACGCATACACGCACACACAAACACAAACACACAAAAATTAACACACACACAAACAAACACACACACACACGTACATACATACACACAGACACACAAGCAAACACATACACACACAAACACGCACTTTGAAACACACTTCATCTGAAACACTGGTTCTCTAAAACACACTTCATCTGAATCAATGGTTATCTGAAATACGCTTCATCTGAAAAACCGGTGCTTTAAAACACGCTTCATCTGAAACACTGGTTCTCTAAAACACACTTCATCTGAATCAATGGTTATCTGAAATACGCTTCATCTGAAAAACCGGTGCTTTAAAACACGCTTCACTTGAAATACTGGTTCTCTGAAACACCCTTCCCTGAAACAGTTTAGGGGTCGGTTCACTCGCCGGTGACAAAGAGAATGAAAAAAAAAAAAAAAAAATTATGAATTGAATTGGGTGTTGTATGTATGAATACATATATAAAGTGTTTGTTTGTGTTTATGCGTGTGTACTTGTGTTTGTGTGTGTGTATGTACGTGTGTGTGTGTGTGTGTGTGTGTCTGTATGTATGTGCGCGCGCGTCTGTGTGTGTGTGTGTGTGTATGTGGGTGTGCCTATGCGTGATTGTGTGTGTAACATAGCTTGGCTAGAGTGTGACTTTCATAAGAGCTTAATTACACTCGTTTTGACAGTCATGC
>NW_028234423.1:4795410-4797910 GCF_977035675.1 Penaeus japonicus | reverse complement strand
GAGAGAGAAAGAGAGAGAGAGAGAGAGACAGATAAAACAAAACAAGACTTAATATAAGATTTAATGATCAGAGAGAGAGAGAGATAGAAATAATAATATAGAGAGATAGATAGATAGAGAGAGAAAAAAAGAAATAAAGAGAGAGAGAAAGAAAAAGAGAAAGGAAAAGAGACTCAAAGAATAGAAAAGAAAAACAATGAAAACACGAAAGATAGAGGGAGAGAAAGAAAGAAAAAAAAAAAGAAAAATAAAAAGAGAGAGTATGTGTGTGGTTGTGAGACCGCTCCTTTCCCTGTCACTTATGAGAAACCTTGTAAACCTTTGCCACCCATGTGTTTTTAATTTTTCTTTTTCTTTCTTTCTTTCTTTTTCGTAATTAACAGAACCATCGTTAACAATGGGGGCCAGAGTCATGTTTTCACTTCTCTTGCATATTGATGGGGGGACTGATGCATAAGTTGAAATTTGTTGAATGTTTTGTGCATAGTTTGGTCATTACACTTGATATAATTTGTTCATATTTGCTATACAAGCCTCGTATATTATGTAATGTTATGTTTCGGGATTAAATAATATATAAAAAACATGGTTAAGAGTCTTGCCACAATAACTAACTGGCTTAGAGAGGGAAAAAGTCGGACACTGAATTGTAGTGTTTTATTTTTATTATTATTATTATTATTTATTTATTCATTTATTTATTATATATATATATATATTTTTTTTTTTTTTGGGGGGGGGGGGGGGATGAAGAATTATATACGTATGCCGTATATCTTAATCAGTCAGTCAACTATCCTGTCCGGTCAATCACTCAGTCACTCTTAAGCTACTACTTAATCATTCAACAGCTCTCTCTCTCTCTCTCTCTCTCTCTCTCTCTCTCTCTCTCTCTATATATATATATATATATATATATATATATATATATATATATATATATATATAAATGCACACACAGACACACACACACACACACACACACACACACACACACATATGTATATATATATATATATATATATATATATATATATATATATATATATATATATCATCTATCTTCCCTTCCTGAAGGGTTCACACACACACACACGCAGAGAGAAGAAGGAGAGAGAAAGAGAGAGAGAGAGAGAGACAGAAGAGAGAGAGAGAGAGAGAAGAGAGAGAGAAAGAGAGAGAGAGAGAGAGAGAGAGAGAGAGAGAGAGAGAGAGCGATAGAGAGACAAACAGACAGAAAAACACATCTACCGTCATATCCTATTCCATATTCCAAATTTACAAAAGCACTCGAGAAACAGAAATCTACCTCGTGTTCCTCCCGCCCCTTTGAGAAATAGCTGTAGCTCTGCCTCTCCCTCGGTGAGCCAGGAACCGTGGATTGTGACTCTACCTTACGCTGAAACGCAATATAACTCAAAGGCCAAAGGACTCTCTCTCTCTCTCTCTCTCTCTCTCTTCTCTTTCTCTCTCTCTCTGTATAATCCTTTCCTTCCCATATATCAATCTAGCAATAACCTTCTCAACAGGACTCAATTCGTGTTTTCAAACCCGTTGAAATAGGAAAAGAGAAAAAGAAGAAGGGGAAAAAATGCAGTCCAGCTAACACGGGAAAAAAAGAACAAACCAGAACTGGACAGAACACACACTTGGATAATTCAAAAGCACACCGTTCTTGGGACACTGTTCTCTATGCGATAGGGAGCTTGCTTGTCCATAACATCCTCGTGCAATCACCCCTTTTGGAATCTGGCTCTGGTTGTTCTCTATGATTTAATGCTGAGTTAATGCTGATTTAATGCTGATTTCATGCTGATTTCAAAAGCTCAGGTTGGAGTTGAAAGGGGGAGAGTTTTAGAGATAAGAATGACTGATCAGCTGATTTTGTAGGTACCGTTGCATCTTCAGATCTTTGACAAATGGGTTAACGCGTTATTCGTGACGTCCATCTGTTTTGTACACACTTGAGGCGAGGTGTGTAGACGAGCAGGATGGCTTCCGACCGTTGGTTGCATCAATATATATATATATATATATCTATATATATATATATATCTATATATATTTTATATATACATATATATAATATATATATATATATATATATATATATATATATATATATATATATATATATATGTGTGTGTGTGTGTGTATGTATATATATATATATATATATATATATATATATATATATATATATATATATATATATATTCATATATACATATATATAAATTCATATATATATTTATTTGTATACATATGTATATATATATATATATATATATATATATATATATTATATATATATACATATATATATATATATATATATATATGCATATATATATATATATATATATATATATATATATATATATATATATATATATATATATATATATATACATACACACAAATACACACATTCACATATGTGTACACATACACACACACATATATATATACACAATTATGTATATGTGTGTATATTTGT
>NW_028234423.1:4770410-4772910 GCF_977035675.1 Penaeus japonicus | reverse complement strand
ACACACACACACACTCACACACACACACACACACACACACACACACGCAATGATTATAGAAATCTGAATACAAAAGCAAATCTAAAGCTGTTTATAAGCACCGGTAATTACGCATTGTGATATCGATATATATGTTAAAGATGATGATGATTAAGATGATGATGATGAGGAGACGGAGGCTTAAGAGGATGATGGTGATGATGTTGGTGATGATGAGGATGAGGATGATGATGATTAAGATGGTGATGATGATGAGGATGATGATAAAAGTGGTGATGATATTGGTGATGATGATGATGATTAAGATAGTGATGATGATGATGAAGAGGGTAATGATGCTGCTGATGATGATTAAGATGGTGATGATGATGAGGAGGAGGAGGATTAAGAGGATGAGGATGATGTTGGTGATGATGATGATTAAGATGGTGATGATGAAGACGACGATGATGATGATGATATAATACAAACCAACAACAATAATGATAACAACAAAATGAATAACAACAACAACAACAAAAACAAGAATAATAATGAAAATAACAACAACAAAAAATAATCATATCCATCATAAAAACTTCATCAATCATAAAACTACAATACTCCTATTAACTCCTATTCATATCCATTCAACAGCTTAACTTCCTGCAAGCAGACCCTTTCCCAAGAACAGAAGTCTCGGGATAAACTCAATACACTTCCTAAGATATTTGAATTCTTGGAAACAGTTAGGATATGTTCACTCGTCTTGAAATAATCCTTGGGTAAGTCCTATGCGTGTTGGATATTTTTTTATTTTTTTCTTTTCGTCTGTTTTTTTTTTTTTTTTTTTTTTTTTTTTTTTTTTTTTATCATGATCATGATTATCATTTATTTTTATCTTCTTTTTTTTTTTTTTTTTTTTTGGGGGGTATACACATTCATATTAGTATGTAGATAACTATGATCATAAAATATAGGCAGTATTAACACTAGTTAATAATAGATACAAGATAAACTAAATGGCGCAGGTGATACATGAAATTATAATATAATCATCACTATCATAATGATGATAATTGTAATAATGGTGATAATAACAACAAAAGTAGTTACAAAAATTACTATAATAATAATTGCAATAATAAAAATAGTAATAAAAAAACATAATCTTTATCATTATGATAATAGTGATAATGATCATGATAACAATATTGAAAATAAAAGAGATACTGATCATAAAAACATAATGAAAAAATATAGGTAATGATCATAATGATCATAAGAATAATAGAAATAGAAAAAAAAACATGAAAATAGAATAACAATTAAAATTAAAATAGATAAAGATAATAATGATGATGAAAATAATAAAAATGGAAAAGAAATAAAAACAGAATAAAAAATAGAAATGAAATAGATAAAGATCATAATGATAATAATAATAAAAAAATAATAATAATAAAAAAAAAAATTAACACACGAATTGCAACCACCACATCAACAAAAACTCCACGAACGAAGCAAAAAGGACATCTCACAGAACCGCACGAATGACGTCACAGACAGAAAGAAGAATCAATATTTTAGTATCAACGGAAACCTCACGCGAGACAAAAAAAGAAAGAAAAAGAAAATGGATTCCTCATACGCAGCCATCGAACACTACGGGATATGATGACCACTTCCCTTGCTTTTATGGTGTCACTGTATCGATGGTGAGGTGGCGTGAGGCCCCAGCGTGCTGAATGGTGAAGTCATTCTTATATTACATGGATGATTGTGATACTTGGCCAAAAAGGAAGGGTGTTTAGTGTTAGTAATCTGATATGGAAATTGGGTTAAAACTGAAGGATAGGGAGATGGCGTGACGGTCGGTTGAGGGGACGAGAAATGGGGAGAGGGAGAGAGGGAGAGAAATGGGGAGAGGGAGAGGGGGAGGGAGGGAGGGAGGGAGAGGGAGGGAGGGAGGGAGGGAGAGAGAGAGAGAGAGTGAGAGAGAGAGATAGTGTGTGGATAGGGAGGAGGAGGAAGGAGAGAGAGAGAGAGAGAGAGAGAGAGAGAGAGAGAGTGGAAAGAGAGTGGAGAGGGAGATGGAGGGAGCGAGGGTGGGAGACAGAGAGAGAGAAAAAAAAAAAAAAAAAAAAAAACAGAAAGAGAGAGAATCTTATTATGCAACAAGCCATTCAAAACAATGTGTTTCATTTTCTTTCCACAAAACACCGCACCATCCGTGCATCTAGAAAAGGAGGAAGTGAAGGGGAAGGGGAGGAGGGAAAGGAGTGAAGAGAAGGGGGAGGGGGAGGAGGTGTGAAGAAGATGGGTGGACGGGTAATGTATATATATATATAAATAAATACAACAGATGTTATCGGTGTCCCTTGTCGGAACTAACTGCTCCTCACGACATAAAAGCTGTTTTATCGCCACTAAGATGCTAGAATTTAGGCCTATGGGTAGGATTGAAGGACGCGGATGCCTCAGTTAATGGTGGGATTAACGACTGATTCCTTCGGCTATT
>NW_028234423.1:4752910-4755410 GCF_977035675.1 Penaeus japonicus | reverse complement strand
GAGAGAATGAGAGAGAGAGAGAGAAAAAAAAAAACATGAACGCATTACATCCCTAATGACGAAAAAAGTGATGAGGGAGATTGATAAACACAAGACTTCGGTTAATGAAATGAGAGGAACCTACGGGGAGATAGACAGGAAGAGATAATAAAGAACAGACACACCAAACGACCAGAAATGATGAGGTGGATGAAGTTAGTCACTCGCTGGTAATGAGGGTTTCGGATGGACGAGTGGTGATGGGAAAAGTTAGATGCATAACGCAAACAAACAAACAAAAAACAGGAAGAGATGATTAAGTGATTGGGTAAAGAGGGACTAAACTTACATAGAGTGGATTAAAGTGGACAAATGGGGCATTAGAAGGAGGGTTATTATAATGATGAACAGGTCACGGAAAAGGAGAAATAAATGCTGGGGAAATTAGAGGTGCTAACGATCCTAAAATGTGTCTCTGTGAAGGTGACAATAATAGTTGATGTTATCTAAATCATTTTGATGCATTGTTAGATAACAATAGGTTGTGAAGAGGGATGGCAGAATGTATACAGGGAGGCGGAAGTTATTACAAAGCTGTGTTACGCGAACTTCTAAGAACGATTAGAAAAACGAAAACATGAAAGGGAAATAATGAGATAGAAGAGAAAGGAATGTTGGAGAATAGAAATACAAATATTTCTTTCTGAAAAAAACAACAACTGTATATCATGAATAGAGCAAAGCAGGATTTTTTAGGAAAAGAAATTAGTAATTCAAAAAGAAAAAGAGAAACGCAATAAGGAGAATGGGCAATGCAACAGGATATGTGCAATAGCAGAGCAATTATTAACAAGATACCGAAATAGAGAGAAACCTCTCATAAAGTTGACAAGTTCTTTGGGAAATGTGCAAGAGAAACAGGATGAAATTACGTAACAAAACTGCTGAAGGAAAGCACAGAATACAAAAGCGATAAAGGAATGGATGTTGACGAGAAAGAAAGAAAAAAAATAAAGTTTTTTTTTTCGAAATAAGAGTGATTGATACCTAAAAAAAAATCATTACTATTATTATCATTGTGGTAAAACAACATCTAGAGAAACAGTTAAGGAAAAAAAAAAACAATTAGAAACAGAGGCAATTCAAGAATATTATACATCGCTTGTGGCTCACGGTACAAAGAGGCTGTAGAAGTTTGGTCCTTAGGAAAAAATAATAGAGAGGTAAGGAAACTAGGATAAGTACGGTATGAACAGACAATAAAAAAATTAAAAAAGTTGATTAGAATTCGTAAAATGTAGTATCCTTGGAAAAAAAACAAAATCAGAACCAGTCTGACAAAAGAGAACCAAGAACCACCAGCATTACGAAGGAGAGGCATGGAAAGATAAAGAAAGAGAAAGAAAGAAAGAAAAAGATAGGCACGTCTGATTCCATATCGAACCGAGTTGACTTCAAAGCTATCGGACACTCGAGTGACTGCATAAGTACCAACAAGAATCTCATGCGTATTATACTAACCCGTTGCTGAATTATAAACCCTTTGGATAGTTGCTCTAAGTCTGGTATAATTGCCCTAATTAAGTTGGGTAAAATTACGAAACCGCGGGATATTCTCTAGCTGCTTCTCGTAATAGGGAATCCTGCAATTGACATGTGACTAATAAGGAGATTGCAAACAAATTGTGATGAAATAGAAGTGACAACATGCATGATTAATTTTTTGAATGTATTTGATTATCATTATTGAAAAAAAAAATGTATGAGACGAGATATATATCGTTTAAAGTTTAAAGATAAGATTATGAATGACAACGGTGGATAATGGAGTTTAAGATACTGATGCGGGAGAGAGGGAAAGGAGATGGGAAAGTCGAAAAGGTAATTATAATATCATAGAGAGATAAGCGGAGAAATAAGAAGATAAGGAGAATTAATGAAATCACGGGACAGCAATTATAATACAAGTCGGTACGAAAACGTCACCAACCCAAAGTCATCAGTAACTAGAGTTAAATTAGAACTGGAGGTGGTTGTAGAGAAACTAGATTACAAACTAAACTAAATATTTTTGAAAGCATTATTCCTTTATGGTGTTTATCTTTTTAACCTCCCCCCCCCCTTTCTCTTTCTCTCACTCTCACTCATTCCCTCACTCATTCTCACTCTCACTCTCACTCACTCATTCTCTCTCACTCATTCTCATTCTCATTCTCACTCACTCATTCTCTCTCTCATTCTCACTCTCACTCTTAACTCAGTCTCTCTCTCTCATTCTCACTCTATCACTCACTCACTCATTCTCTTTCTCTCTCTCTGTACATGTGCGTGGATGTGTGCGTGTGCGTGTGATGGAGAGAAAAGAAACCGATCGTGAACCAAAGCTTGTGAAAGAAAAAAACTGAAGAGCGTCGTGAAATCAGCCCCGTTTCGCGTGTCGCACCGCTTCCAAATTATGATTTCACATTTATTTTATTTAATTTAATTCAAAACAGATTTAATTCAAAACAGGTGCTTCGCC
>NW_028234423.1:4715410-4717910 GCF_977035675.1 Penaeus japonicus | reverse complement strand
GGAAGGAAGAAGAGGGAGGGAAAGAGAGAGGAAGAGGAAGAGAGAAAGAGAGAAGGGGAGAGGGGGATGTTTTACCTTGCTATATCTATTTGTATTTATATTTTTTGTTTGCTGTCATTGCCATTATGTATGTATGTATGTATACAGATAGAAAGATAGACAGACAGAAAGAGAAAAAGAGAGAAAGAGGGAGGGAGGGAGAGAGATAGAGAGAAAGAGAGAGAAAGAGAGACAGAAAGAGAGAGATAGAAAGGGAGAAGGAGAGAGAGAGACAGAGACAGACAGAGATGAGAGAGAGAGAGAAACAGACAGACAGAAAAGGAGAAAAAGAAGGAGGGAGGGAGGGAGGGAGAGGAAGAGAGAAAAAGAGAGAGACAAGAAAGAGAAAAGAGATAAAAAAAGAGAAACACAAAGACTGAAAGTGACCAAAGTTCCATTAAAAAAAAAAAAAAGTAATCATAACGGAAAGGGGATCAGTCTACACAGTAGCACAATCCGCTTACCACAGAATTCATAATCAGGCTTTGTTTCAGCAAACTCTGGAAGGCTTAATTTCAGACAATTTAAACGAGGTAGCAGCTCTGTCTGGCAAATGCTTATTATTTCAACGCTTTTAGTCTATGTAGCGTTTTTTTTTTTTTTTTAGAACTCGCTTTGTTATCTTTGAGTTACTGAGATGATTGTGGTTTTGTAGTGTTATTTTTCGTAAATATTGTTGTATAATCATTATGGCTTTTTCTTTATGATGATATTGATATCAGGATGGGAAATTATATTATTATTATTATCATTATGATTATTATTATCATCATTATTTGTTTTTTAATTGTTGTTATAAACATTATCATCATTAATTATATCGCCGTTACTAAATTATCATCTTTATTATCATTATCATGATTACATCATCCTTTTAATTAATGTTATCTTTGTTATTATTGTTATCATCATCATTTTTATTTCTTTTATCATCACCACTTTGATTACAATATTAGAATTATAATAAAATTTAATACCAATGCAACACACAATGACAACTTTCTTTTTATCCTCTCAAGTCGATCAGCTGAGTGCCTGGAATCAAGATGTTTGTGCTTGTTTGTTTGCTTGTGGCTCTGGAATCCTGGAACTCAAACTGAACTCGGCTTGAGAGTAAACGCGCCCTGAAATCGCCAGCAGCTGATTTGGCTTAATATTGAGGGAAGAAAAACAGATAAAGAAAGAACTCTGTGGGTGAGGTTCTGTCGTGCGGTGTGTGTGTGTGTGTGTTTTCTTTGTTTTGTTTTTTTGTGTGTTTGGTTCTGTATCCCTCTTTGTATTTCTTTCCTTTTCTCTCTCTCTCTCTCTCTCTCTTTCTCTCTCTCTCTCTCTCTCTCTCTCTCTCTCTCTCTCTCTCTCTCTCTCTCTCTCTCTCTTTCTCATTCTCTCTCATTCTCTCTCCTTCAGTCACTCACTCAGTCACTCACTCACTCTCTGTGCGTATGCGTGCGTGCGCGTGTGTGTGTGTTTCTTTGTTTTGTTTTTTGTTTATTTGGTTCTGTCTCTCTCTTTCTGTATTTCTCTCCTTCTCTCTCTCTCTCTCTCTCTCTCTCTCTCTCTCTCTCTCTCTCTCTCTCTCTCTCTCTCTCTCTCTCTCTCTCTCTCTCTCTCTCTCTCTCTCTCTCTCTCTCTCTCTCTCTCTCTCTCTCTATCTCTCTCCGCCCACACACACCCACACACACGCTGTGTTTGCGTCACGTTTCGTTACGAAGCAAGGAAGAGGGAATATTGAAAGGCTACATTTTGTTCTGATGGAAATATCACCGAAAACTCATTTTGAAATTTTTTCGGCGAAAACAAGGAAAGGACAGAAATTGACAAAAAGCTGATTGTTTTGTTGACTAACCCAAGACTTTTCTGAGAAGTTTTTGAAGATAAATTTATCGAATTTTAGAATTCCTTTCTCTACACAGCCACTTTTCCTTTACTGTATCACCTTTATATATATATATATTTTTTTCTCTCTCTCTATCTTCTCTCTCTCTCTCTCTCTCTCTCTCTCTCTCTCTCTCTCTCTCTCTCTCTCTCTCTCCGATTGGCACTATCTCTCTGTCTATCAGTGACTGTCTTCTGTCACCCTCTTTCTCTCTCTTCTTCTTTCCCTCCATCTCTTCTTCTCTCCCTTTTCTCTCTGTCTGTCTCCATCCCTCTCTCTCTCTTTCCTACCCTCCCTCCCTCTCCTTCCCAGCCCTCTCACTCTCTCTGTCCGTCTACCTCTCTCTCTCAATCTACCCACTTCCCCCTTTTCTCTCTCTTCCTTTCACTCTTTCTCTTTCTTCCCCATTCTCTCTCTCTCTCTCCCTCCCTCTTTTTTCTTTCTCTCTCTTTCCTACCCTACCCCCTCCCTCTTTCTCTCTCTCTCTCTCTCTCTCTATCTATCTATCTCCTTCTTTCTCTCTCCTCTACCCTACCCCCCCTCTCTTTCTCTCCCCTACCCTACCCCCCCTCTCTCCCTCTCCCT
>NW_028234423.1:4702910-4710410 GCF_977035675.1 Penaeus japonicus | reverse complement strand
CAGCGAAAAATATTCCGATTCCGGGATTTTGAGGAAAGAACTACAGTGAATCCATGAGGATGGAAATATGATGATAAGTTTGGGACCCAAAGACCCATCTCAAAGTTTGATTAAAACTGCTGAGAAGCCCATAAGCGGTGGTTGCAACCGGAAAGATATAAAAAGAGCTGAATGAGTTATGTGTATGTCTGTGTGTGTTTGTGTGTGTTATTTGTGTGTGTTTGCTGGTACTTGTGTTTGTTTGTGTGTGTGCGTGTGTATGTTTGTTTGTGCGTGTTTGTGTTTGTTTGTGCGTGTATGGTTGTGTTTGTTTGTTTGTATGTGTGTGTATTTGTGTTTGTTTGTTTGTGGGTGTGCTTGTGTTTGTTTGTGTGTATGTCTCTTAGTCTGTCTGTGTATAAGTGTGTGTGTGTGCGTGTCTTTATTTGTTTGTTTGTTTGTGTGTGTGCTTGCATTTGTTTGTGTGTATGTGTGTCAGTCTGTCTGTATATCAGGCACTTAATTATCATTCTATTCCGTTCCATTGCCATTCACATTCATCAGAAAAAGCATAATTGTAATTAGGTAACATGAGCAGAAGCGTAAAAAACAAAAACTTTCCCAAGAAACGGAAATATGCGAGTTAATAACGTTGTCTCATAACATGACCTTGTTTTCTTTCATAAGTTTTCGCTCTCTGTGTCGATGCTTTAAGAGAATATTTTCTGTAATACTTTTCCTCGAGTTTTCATTTGTCTGTTCTTGTGAACAAAAGGCTGGCTCTTCCTATGGCTATTTGAGGGATTGTTATGTTTCAAATTATGGAAAGAATGACATACTGTTCTCTCTCGGTTTTCCTTTGGCGAATTTGATTGAAAACGATTGGATGTTTTTAGTATTTTTTTTAATATGACATGCCTTCTTTCTTTCTTTTTCTCTTTCTAGATTTTTTTTTGTCTTTCTTTTTTTCTCTCTCTTTCTTTCTTTCTCTCTCTCTCTTTTTCTCCGTCTCTCTCTCAGACTCTCTCTCTCTCTTTCTCTCCCCCTTTCTCTCTCTTTCTTTCTCCCCCCCCCCCCTATCTCTCTCTCGCTCTCTCTCCATCATAGCTATTTTTCATCGCATACAATTTCTTGTTTGAACCACATGAAGGAAACACACACACATCCACACACCACAATATATATATATCTATATCTATATATATATATATATATATATATATATATATATATATATATATATATTACTATATATATATATATATATATATATATATATATATATATATATATATTACTATATATATATATATATATATATATATATATATACATATATGTGTGTGTGTGTGTGTATACATATATATACATACACATACACTAATATATTACATCACTATCATCATCATCATCATCATCATCATCATCATCCCTCTTCTACTGTCTGGCAAGTTCGTCTTTTTACAACCGAACATCTTTAAGATATTCGGCCGGAATTCCTCCGAAATCCGGGCCTGTTCTCCCTGGGCAGCCATTTATCCATTAACTGAACGGCGGGCTGTTCCTGGGGTCTTTCGGCTGATTGTTTGTTATATTCTTTGGGGAGAACAGATTGATTGGGTGAACATTATTCTTTCTTTTCTTGTTTTGTTTGTTTGTTTGTTTGTTTTTGTTTTTTTATGTTGGGGAGGTTTAGTTATATATTTTTTTCGTGTTCTCGTTTTTTTGTGTGACCGTTTTTTTTTTTTTTTTTTTTTTTTTTTTTGTATTCCTCTCCCCTACCTCACCCTTTCTCGCTTTCTTTCTCTTTTCCTCTCTCTTTCTTTCTTTCTCTCTCTGTTTCGCTCTCTATCTCTCTCTCTCTGTTTCGCTCTCTCCCTCTCATTTTACACTTTATTTCAAATATCTTTAACATCAGTACATGATAATGAATTCACAAATAACATTGAACTCCCACAATCTGCATGTAAAAGCCTCACTTTTTTTCAAATCCAACCAATAACCATTTACAGAGAGAGAGAAAAAATATATATATTGTCAACTTAAACCTTATCTAATTCCCTTGAACCATATAAGCTCTATCGTCTTAGATATCATCAGGGTATGATCAGCATGACTCAACCACTCAACCACTCAACCACTCGGAAGTTGTTCGACATATCCGTATACTTAAGAAAGAATTGCTTCTGGTGGTGTGTCTTCTGTCTTCCTGGAGTGAGGGATGTGCTAATTGTTACGGGTGCTTGTTTCACTGTTCTTGTGGTGTCCCTCACTCTCAAATTCACACTTGTAAGTGCTTAAGTCACGGTATCTGACCAATAGGTTCTGGCTCTTTGTTATAAGGATCATAGATATTTACATGGGAAAATGTAGATAGATAAAGATTTTTTTTTTCTTTTTTATTATTATTATCTTGTAAAATTTGTCTCATCCGAGGAACATTAAACCGCATCTTGGGGATAATATTTTGACCGAAAATTACTTTTCTTTTCTTTTTTTTTCCACGGGAATGGCACCTGTTGCCCTGACCTTGCAGATGCATGGTGGAAAAATGCGTTTTTGTGTATATATATATATTTTTTTTTTCTTTATTTATTTTTTTTTTCTTACTGGGATATTAAATAATATTACCCATTATATTGATGTGACATATTAGAAAATCGACCTATAACATTCTAAATGATTACTGTTTCTAATCCCGGGACTTATATTGAAATATGGCTTCTACTATTAAGCTGGTCAGTGATTGTAGCATGATTGTCAAGGTAATTTTATGTGTTCAAATCATAAAAAAAATAACTTAATGCAATTTACGAAAGGAGCACAGGTATATTTTTAAAAATCGAGATAAATGAAAATATATACACTTGCCAAATAGAGGACATACGTACGTATATTTGTAATACAACTGAATTATTTTACACTGGTCACCGTATCATTAAAAACAAAAACAAAAAAAACAACAAAAAAAGTTACGCAACACAAACAAACTAACTACTTTTAACAAATCAATAATGACTTAAAACTCTATTCACATGTATGTATTTGATCCTTGTCAAACAAAAAGTATTTCATAATTGTGATGTGAGTAATGAAGAGGTAACACAAAGGTAGATACTGCCCTTGTGATGCCGGGAAAACCTTTTTCATTTCGCTCGCGTAAAAATCGGCAAATACACAGCTACACAGAAACACGTGCGGGTTTTTGTCTACTTAACTATACAAACACACGCACACGCGCACGCACGTATATATTTGTGTGTGTGTGTGTGTATATAATATATATATATATATATATATATATATATATATATATATATATATATATATATATATATATATAATTTGATATGTATATATATATATATCTATATATATATATATATATATAATATATATATATATATATAAATATATATATATATATATATATATATATATATATATATATATATATATATATATATATATGTATATTTATATATATATATATATATATATATGTAATATATATATATATATATAATATATATATATATATATATATATATATATATATATATATATATATATATATATATATATATATATATATATACACACACACACATACACTCTCTCTCTCTCTCTCTCTCTCTCTCGGTCTTTCCCTCTCCATCTGTCTCCCATTTAATTTCGTTTATCCTCTCTCCTTCTTATCTTATCTCATCTCATCTCTCTCTCTCTCTCTCTCTCCTCTCATCGCTCGAGTCGGCGGATGTTGTGATAAGCTGCTTTCATTTCATCACATTTTCCTGTTTCTTCTTCATATTCTTGTTATTTTTCGTCTATCAGCTGTAGCTTTTCGGGACGGTGTTAGAGAGAGAGAGAGAGAGAGAGAGAGAGAGAGAGAGAGAGAGAGAGAGAGAGAGAGAGAGAGAGAGAGAGAGAGAGAGAGAGAGAGAGAGAGAGAGAGAGAGAGACAGAAAGAGGGAGGGAGGGAGAGAGAAAGAGAGACAGAGAAAAAGAGAGAGAGAGAGAGACAGAGAAAGAGAGAGAGAGAGAGAAAGATAGAGAGAGAGGCAGAGAGACAGAGACAGAGAGAGAAAGAGAATAAAAAAAAAAGAATCCTTAAGAACACCTAACTTTCTAGTACAGCCTACTATCTCTCCTAACTCAAAGGAATTTTTCTAAGGTCTCTTTGTTTGTCCCGAACTGACTCAGCAGACGGAGTAGATAGGGAGGTATGATAAAGATTCTTGACTGAGGAGGACAGATGACAGTTAAAACACTTTCAGTTAAATTGTTTCGAAAAAAAATGTTTTTGATGAGTATAGTAATGGTGAATAGATAAAGTGATATGGAACTTCAGAAACCTCTTTCAGACTACAGACCTTCATATATAAAGTCAATAAAGAAGGAGATGAAAACGGAAAGAGGACTGATGTAAAGAAAACAAGAACCTAGCGGTCTCGAGGAAATAAAGTTTTGAATTGAAAAATTGCTAAAACTCGGGAAAGATATGAAACAAGTGAAGACTTCCTTGTATCTAGGCCGAATAAAATCTGAAAATTGTTGAAATAAGGAAGAGTTTAGATATAACAATCGTAGAACAAAAGTTTAAACGATTGAAGAACAAATATCTTTGTTGGAATGAATTAAATTAATTACAAGAACACGAATACCGAGATGTATAATGTATGTTATGTATAATCCTCGCTTTTGAATGGAGCCGAAATCTAGATAGTAAAATAAATAAAAATAGATAAATGAATAGATAAACAAGAAGGAAAAAAAACAAGAAAGAAAAAAAAATCGTATTTTACATCATTCGCTTTGTGGATAAACTAAAGAATGTCAGATACTTCATGGAAAGAACAGGTGAACTAATTAAAAAAAAGAAAAGAAAAAACTTGAATATATTGGGAATTAAGACAATAACTGAAGAAATAATGAGGTTAAGCAAACATAGGTATGGTGGTCATATGAAGAGACATAACAACGTGTAAACAGACTAATTACAAAGTGGATAGACAACATCAAAGAATGGACAAACCTGACGATGAAAGGGGTAATAAAGGTAGAAAGAAGATAGAAAGAACTGGAAAAAAAAGTGTTATTGCATCCCTGCCTGTCTAGACACGGCACGGAAGAGAGAGGGAGAAAGAGAGATACGGGACCTGTATAAGATAATTATTAAAATCATCATTATCATTATCCTCAGCATCATCATTATCATTACCCTCATTATTATCATTATCATCATCATTATCATTACCATTGACATCATTAATATCATTATTATTATTATCAATAATGTTATTTTCATTATCATTATCAACATTTAAACTACCGACCGATACCACATGACAAACGCAATAAAAAAAAAAATATATATATATAAATAAAAAAATAAAATAAAAACAAGGATACTAAGTAATAACAGTGAAACATTTTTAAGAAGACATATGGAAAAATACTCTCGATAAAAACATTAATTTAAGACGTTACAGGATAGAAATAAGAAAAGATGTCCAAAAAAATACGAAAATATACAATCCTTTTAGAAAAAAAAAAATTGTTCGTCGTAAAGAAATCTAAAAAAAAAAAAAAAAAAACTCAGCATTATCTTCTGCTAATACTGTCCAACTGGACTATATGATTTGGCTATTTGTTCCAGAACTTGCTAATATCTGGAACATTTATATATTTAGTAATCCTAAAAGGGAAGTATGGAATTTAAAGGACGACCAATGCAATAAAACTTACAGTTGATAAGAAGCTAATCAGAAATTATTTATGAGTTACATATCCAGCAATGGTTGGGAGTATAGAAATATATACATATATACGACTAATCTAAAATGTAATATCCAATTAATACAACTAATTTATATCTGTTTTTTTCAATTAACGAATCCTTTAATGTGAGTAAAGATGAAGATAACTCAAGGAATGCTAAAACATCAAAAAGGAATTATTTACAGATTAACGTACTACTCTTCACAACTTTTCATATACTGGCAGGAATCAAAGTTGTAAAGATTTATTTGGACTAAACATATTTCCGAATTGTATTTCAACCATGACATTTCCTAGATTTTTTTTTTTTTTTTTTTGTCAGACTTGAATATGAGACGCTTTTTTTTTTTTTTTTTTTTGTAAAGACCCCGAGAGTTTTATCAACTTCCGTCCCTGTACCTCTCCACGAGTCTAACCTTAATGAATATTTCTCTTTTATCACTTATCTTCATTATAATCTCGGGCCAATTTCCTCATTTCTCAGTCGTTCGCTTTCTGATAATATTCCTATTAACTTTCTAGACTCTTCTCTCTCTCTCTTCTTCTCGCAGTCCTATTCCTAACTCCTTATGTTATCGCTGTCTCACATGTTCTCATTTACTTTCGTAGCATTACCCTGTTGCATGTATTTTGTATCTTATTTTATTTTTATCCGTTAACGACCAGGAATATTTCGGGATAAAATTATTTCATTTTGGTTTTTATTTTATTCACACTTTTGGCATTTTGAGTCCAATCTGGTTTCCAAATCCAGCATAATATCATTATAAAAAATAAAAATAAAAGACCTTTGCATATAATATTTTCCTTTTAATTCAGCATATATGTATGGATTATCTTAGACCTGTTATCATACAGTAAACTATTTTTTTTTTTTTTTCTTGAAATACATTCACAGATCTAGACTCTTTACCTCTTTCAAATATACAAAAATATTTATGTGTATTCAATCAGTCTTCTCAGTATGTATCTTATGTCAAATTTGAAGAGATTCTTTTCATTTCTAAAAGGTTTTGTGGAAAAATTTCTTTTCTTCTACGATATTCTGTCCTTATGTATTCATAGTTGTTTGCGTTTGATCCCGTTGCTTACGTGTGGCTTTTTCTTTTTCATTCCCTTGTTTGTCTTGCCTGTTTTGTTTTCATTCTTTTCACTTTTCTTTTCATTCGCTTAGCTCTCATTTTCTCCTGTTATGCTCTGTCCTTCAGGCTATTAAGATTGTTTCTTATAAGTCTTTTTTTCGCATTTCTATTCACTGACATTATTCCGCCCTACCTCTCTCCTTTCTAAACGCGCAATTTCCTAGTATTCCTTCTATTGTGTGTTCGCCTTTTCTTCTTTCCCTCAACTTTCATGGAAATGTTTGTCGGAGAGAAACTGCAGCTCTGGTTTTCTGTTACTCTTTGAACTACATACTATCCTTTTTTTCATAAGGTTAAGAACTGAAAAAGATTTTGAAAGACTGACCCCAAAGTCTTTGATACATTTATTTTATCCATGATGTATAGAATTTTTAATACGACAAATTCATTATTTACAAATTATCTGTACGTTACGTTTGCGAGTTTAACCTCAGTGAGTCTAAAATTAAGCAAAAAATACTCATTTGACAGGAAGCTTGTTAGTGTTCTGGAGATCATGGTGGTTATGATGGTTGTGGTGGAGGGTGTGTGTGTGTCTTTAAAAAAAAAAAAAAAAAAAAAAAAAACGTTTTTTGTCTGTACTTATGTATCAGGGAAG
>NW_028234423.1:4672910-4677910 GCF_977035675.1 Penaeus japonicus | reverse complement strand
ATATATGATAATAATAATGGTAATAGTAATTCAAGTAATGAGAATAATTATAACAATAATGATAACTACAAAATTAATGATAACTCTCCTGGGGTAACAACACACAAGGTTATCAAGTCTTGTGAGCGGACTGATGGCAAATCCGATTAGAGTTTTAGACAAACTGACCATTGCAATATCAACCATATAAAGGTATACGTGTTGCCAAGCTTAAAATGGCGACTTTCATGAGTAAAGAATTCCCTTTATTATACTTGCTGTATATGGTAATAACTAAACAATTGCCATATTAGTCGTTGGTATTTTATCTAATCAACTTTTTCGAAAATGATTAAAAAAAAGAAAATTAAAAATTACCACTCCACATCCCAAGCTTAGTAGTATTACTGAAACAGGAAAAAGAAAGAAACAAACAAACAAACAAAAAAAAAAAGAGGATACCAATGTTAGAACAAAATTCTAGGACAGCCAAGAAATGATAAACCAAAGTGACTTCTAACTGATTATCTACTAAAAAACGATTTCTTGTTGACTGGATTTCTAACTGTCAAAATTAGTCACGCCAAACTGCCAAATTGTAATATTTTATTGTCCCTTTATTGTCATTTTGTCGTTAAAAAAAGGGCCATTGGTATCCCCTGGTTATGAACAATTACAATTCAGTCTTAAAAGTAATAAAAATATCGTATTAGCTTATTAGCAATACTAGTTGGTACACGATTTCCAGAAACGATAAAGGTCTTTGTACTCAATAGGAGCAATTTGTGAATCGAATGTCTGTGGATGTTGTTTGTCTAATTTGCTCATTTAACTGGTATGATTCCCTCTTGTGGTATTAACTAGCTTATTCCAATCCTCCCCCCCCCCTTCCCCGTGGCATTGTCTCCGACCCCAGGTTATAGGGGATATAGTTTCATTATGATTTTGATATGCATTATCCTATCATCAGCACAATCAAATTCATTTTCACGTCAAAAAAAAAATAATAATAATAATAAAAAAATAAATAAATAAATAAAAAAAAAATAAAAAAAAAATAAAAATAAATAAATAACCCGTATGTCTATAGCCACATTTTCTCTAGTTTTGCACTCCGTACATTTCTCTTTTTTCCAAGTACCTTCTTCATGATTTCCCTTTTCCCAACTCCCTCCTTTTTTCCAAGCGAGTCATGCTCATCATCACCATCATCACCATCATCCTCGCCTCAATTAATCCTTCACTTCAGGACGTCAATCCCTGCCGTCGTTTAGCCAGTCCATTAAGGTCCTTCGCGTCCAGCCAGTCCAGTCCTTCCGCCTCGACTATTAACGTCTCGTCTCCCTTGCCTGCTTTTCCTTGGTCTCCTGGCGCCTCGTTAACAGTCGGGGTCTAAAGCCGCGAGAATCCTTCTTAAGCCTCCTTCGACTTTCACCCTTCCTCATCTTCCTTCATTTCCCTTGTCTTTCTTTTTTTTTTTTTTTTTTTTTTTTTTTTTCCTTTTTTTTTTTTTTTTCTTTTTTTCAGTTTTGTCGTTTTTGTTTTCTTTTTTTTCCTTTTTTTTCTTTTATTTCTTTTTTCCTTCTTTTTTCTTTTTTCCCTTTATTTTGTTTTCCTTATTTTGTTTTTTTGTTTTCCTTTTTTTTCCTTTTCTGTTTTCCTTTTTTCTTTTTTTTTTCTTTTTTTCCCTTTATTTTGTTTTCCTTTTTTCCCTTTTTCCTTTTTTTGTCTTCCTCTTTTTTTTCCTTGTTTTCTTTTTCTCCTATTATTGTTTTCCTCCCCCCCCCCCTTCTTATTCATATAATTGGTTATCTATTCAATCCCTAGCTTTCCAGGCTTTGGGTGTATATACATCGCCGTCGTGCAGTTGATTAGCTTGTGTGAGTTGCAAGTTATGTCGACTCATCCTACCGCAGTGTGGGGGGAAAGTGGGCTGGAATTGGTATGATGATATTGATGACTATGATGATGTGATGATGGTGGTGATGGTGACTATGATGTGATGATGATGATGGTGATGAGGATGATGAGGATGATTATGGTGATGATGATGATGATGAGGAGGAGGATGGTGATGATGTTGATGATGACTATCATGGTGATGGTGATGATGATGATGGTGATGGTGATGATGGCTATGATGATTATGATGACTATGGTGATGAGGAGGAGGAGGAGGAGGATGGTGATGATGATGATGAGTAGGAGGAGGATGGTGATGATGGTGATGATGATGACTATGATGATGAGGATTATGGTGATGGTGATGATAACTATGATGATGGTGAAGAAGATGAGGATGATGATGACTATGATGATAATCATACTCTTGCTGCTACTAATAGTGATGATAATCATGGTAATGATTATGATAATGACATAGATTGCAACTAGTAATACAAGTAATATTATACTATTAATACTACCATTAATGAGGATAATGATAATAATTATGATAATGATAACAATATTGGTAGGGACAATAAAGGCAATAATAATCATAAACATAATAATATTGACAATGATAATCATTAGTATAACAATACTAATGATGAAGGTAATAATGATAATGATAATAAGGGGGATAATAAAAACAAATAAAGTAATTATGATATTGATAGTAATAACTGTAATCATAATGATAATAATACTGATGAGGGTAATAATGATTATAGTTCTGATGACAATGATAATAACGATAGTAACAAAAAAATATTCATAACGATCATACCAATGATGATAACAATGACAAAAAACAAAAACAAATAAAAAGTAAACAAAAACACAACAAAAGCAACAATTTATTCAAACCGATCATACCAATCACGATAAAAAAACAATAACAAAAATAAGAAAAAGTAAAAAAAAAGAAGATAAAAAAATACAGAAAAGCAGGAAAAAATACAGAAATATACAGAAAAAAATACAGAAAAAAAAATCCGAAATAAAAACGTCTATTCAACCCAGCAAGTCTGAAGACATTGTTCGCTGCCATGACTCATGACTCATGTCTCCTGAGCGTGACAGAGAGGTTGGAGTTAAAACACGTCTGAGGACAGCGCCTCACGCCACATGTACGTGTTTTATCTCTGTCATCAGGCTCTCAGTGTCCGAGGCTCTGGGTCTCGGCTGCGGATAATGGCACTGAGAGAGGCACAGGCCACTGATAAGAGTTTTTTTTTTCTTTTTTTTTTGTTTGTATGTTTGTCTGTTTGTTTGTTTGTTTGTTTGTTTCGGTTTATGTGTGTGTGTGTGTGTTTATTTCTCTCGGTTTCTGTCGTTTTCTGTCTGTTTGTCTGTCTCTCTTTCTCTCTCTCTTTCTCTCTCTCTCTCTCTCTCTCTCTCTCTCTCTCTCTCTCTCTCTCTCTCTCTCTCTCTCTCTCTCCCTACCTGTCTCTTTCTCTCTCTCTCTCTCTGTGCGTACATCCATTCATACACACATACACACACACACACACACACACCTACCACACAACCACAAAAATGAATTATAGATATTTTATTATTGAGTGAGAGGTTGTATTTTTTTTGTTTACTAGTTTGTGTATAAAGAGATACATAGACTACTGTGTGAATTAATTTATAATATAGAGTTATTGATTTTTTTTTTGAGATTGATAGATATATTGTTTATAGTGGCAGGTGAGTTTAGTTGTTTTTTTAGAGAGTTAGATATAGATAGTTATATATATGATTATATAGTTGCATAAGGAAAAAACTATATTGATTGTTTAGGGTTGCTGGATTGACAATATGTGCTAGTTTTAATATTTTTATGGATAGGTGTGGGTGTGGTGTGGTGGGGTGTGGGTGGGGGTGTTGGGGGTGGATTGTGGTGTGGAAATGTGGTGTGGTTGGTAGGTGTTAGTGTTAGTTATTGTGTGTGATTGTTGATTTATAGATGAGTGTTTTATTTATATTTGTGAGTTATTTAGTTATGTGTTTTGAGTGTGGTCAGCATAGATTGAGATATATTTGTGAGTGTGTTTTGGTGTGTTTGTGTGTGTGTGGTGTGTGGGTGTTCTTTGTGAGGGTGATTGTGGTAGTTGAGTGTGATTTTGTGAGATTGTGTGTTATTTTAGTTATTTGTTATGTTGTGTATTATGTGTGTATTTTTAGTGTTTGAGAGGGTGTGTTTTTGAGGGGAGGTTAGATATAGAGAGATTTTGTAGTTTGTGTTAGATAGATGGGGGTGTGGGTTATTTGGTGTTTGTGGTAGTGAGTGGGTTAGTATGAGTGTGAGTATTATATTTATATTATGAGTGTTTTGTGTGAGTGTGTGAGTCTGTTTTGGAGTGAGTTTTGTTAGAGTGTTAGTTTTTGTACATTATGTGTGAGTGTGTGTGTTAGTTGTGGTGAGTATGTGATTTTGTATAGGTTTTGTGTGTGTGGGTATTTAGTGTTGAGGATGTGTGGGTTAGGTTGTGAGAGTGAGTGAGTGTGTGAGAGAGTGGATGTGTGGGGTATGTGTGGTGTGTTGTGTTAGTGTGTTGAGAGTGTGTGTGGTGAGTGTGAGAGTGTTGTATAGTCATTTACTTATGATAGATGGATTAGTTTTTGTGAGATTATATAGATTATTTTGGTGATTATTTTAGTCACACACTCTCACATCATCACATACTCATATATTTTATAGTTATGATTGAGTGATTGTTTTTATATTTATTTAAATAGAGACTATGATATAAATATATTAATATATTATATATTATTACTATAAACCTATCATTAATAGTCTATATATATTATAATATATTGATTATGTATATATATATTTAGATATTTTATACAATTCCTCAATATCATGGTTGTGTGTGAAGGTGTGCTGTATGGTGTAAGTGTGTGTGAGATATATCATATATATATTAGATCATCTATATAATATCATCTTATTATAATATATAATATCATATAGTTTATGTTATATTATACATATACATATATGTGGTATGTATATATATAAACTCTCTCAAATATTATTTATATATTATACTAATATATTTATATATATTATATATATA
>NW_028234423.1:4615410-4620410 GCF_977035675.1 Penaeus japonicus | reverse complement strand
TTAAAAATAAACAGCTTTTTATTTCGATATGGACATGTGAATAGATGTATTTAATTTCAGCTGTTAGTATATTGTTTTATTTTGCGTCACAAATATTTTATTGGAAAATAGAATAAGTGTTTGTGAGGATGTAAATTAAACCTGCGAATGTTGTGAATATTTATACAACGGATCTAATCAAACATATATTTGGTTGCTAATTAATCGATATATAAATTAATTTTCTATATAGAATCCTAAGAATTTTCAGTAGTTATATATAGCAGAGTGATTACCATTCTAATTGAAGCAACTTTCGCATTTAAATTTCAACATACGAATTCTTATTATGTTCGTGAGTTGAATGTGTATGTATAGGTGATGGTAGAGGGCGGGGGGAGGGGGGGGGGTGCTCCCATGACGTTCAATTGAGCATATTGTTACCTACAGATTTGCATTGATGTCACGTCAGGTATGGGATAATATTTAAACAGCCGTGACAGGTTTGATTATTGTGGAGGGATTTTTGCGGTTATATTACCAAGTATGTAAATTAGAAATTGTGTCAATACATAATGCAGTAGCGTATATGTATATATAAATGCATATATATATATATATATATATATATATATATATATATATATATATATAATATATATATATATATATATATATATATATAAATATATATATATATATATATATATATAATATATATATATTCATATATATATATATATATATATATATATATATATATATATATATATATATATATATATATATATATGTATGTATGTATATAATACCAAATGAGCAGGGGAGTATTACTGTGTGTGTGTGACACACCCACACAGATACATACATTCTCTCTTCTTCTCCTCCCCCCCCCTCTCTCTCCATATCTTTTTCCCCCCTATCGTTACTTCTGCTTCTGAAACAAAACACCAAAAGAGGAGGTGCGAGGACATCCCAAAGACCAGTGTCAGGAGAGACGCAGGAGCAGCACCAGAAGGGAAGAAGGAGGAGAAGTGAAAAAAAAAAAAGAAATGAAAAGAAAAGAAAAGGAAACATAATTGGATTGTACTCGACCCTTACCCAGCCAAGGAAAGAGGGAGAGAGAGGGAAAGAAGATCGGCGGAATGAAAATAGGGAATGGAAGGCAAATAGACGATAAATCTGGGAAGAGTCGAAAATGAAAAAAAAAAAAAAAAAAACACTTGAAGACTTTCTGATAACGTTTGAAGAAGAAGGGTCCAAAGGGGGAATGGGAAACGCTTGAATAAGAGGGAAGCGGAGAGGAAGAGGAAAAGATGGGGAGAAAGAGGAGACACACAAGTAGTGAGAGCCCTATGAGGAGGAGGAGGAGGATTTGAAGAGGATGAGGAACTGATGAAAAGGGGGAGAAGATACTTGAAGAGGATGGGAGGAGGAAGATGAAGAGACATTTGACGAGGAGGAGGAAGCATGTAAAGAGGAAGAAAAATACTTGAAGAGGAAAAGAGGAAGAGGAAATTCTTGAAGAGGAAGAGAAAAAGAAAGAGAAAGAGAAGACGAAGAAGAGGAATCACTCAAATAAGTAAAAATAAGTAAAAAAAGAAAAAGAAAATACTTGAAGAAGAACAGTCGACAAGAGAAAAAGGAAACACTTGAAAAAGAAAAGCAAAAAAAAAAAAAAAAAAAAAAGAAAAAAAAAAGCAAAAAACCTCCCAGTGATACAGAAAAAGAAGGAAAGAAAAACACGTGTGTTTTCAGTCGTCGTTGTTTATCTACAGGAAGGAGGAAGAGGAGGAGGAAAAGCAGATAATATTTACGGAAGACTCGGTACGTGTCGAAGAGCACTCGCTGACTGTGTATTCGAAGGTCAAGGCGCGAAGAGTGAAATAAACTTTCTGCAGATAATTTATTAGGCGTCCAACCTCGGTCACCGCTTTGGGTATTGGGAAAAGGACCGATTGGAAAAGGAAGGAAGAGTAGGGGGGGGGGGAAGTTATCGAGGTTGTGTTGTATCGTTATGGATAGTGTTCAGGTGGGTTGGAAGGCGCAGCGAAAAAAAGGGATGAAAGATTGAGTAGCGTAATAGCGATAGGAGGAGGTAAGGGAGATAAAATTATAGGAGAAAAGAGAGGAAAGGAAAGAAAAGAAAAGGAAGAAAGAAAGAAAGAAAAGAAAAAACGCAAGGACAGCAATATCAGTAAGCATACCTCTCTCTTCTTCCCCTCCCCCTCCCCCCTTCCCTCCCCTTCCCCTTCCCTCTCCCTTCCCCCTCCCCTCCACTCCGCTCCCTCCTCCTCCCCCTCCCCTTCCCCCCTCCCCATCCCCCTGTTGCAAGTGAAAAAAAAAAGAGAAGCAAACCATAGTAGAAGTCTAAGGACCTCGCACGTCACACATGGACCAGCGACGTGCCAGCCAGTCGGGTGTGCGAACCTAAAGCATCTCCTTTTCCTGGACATCTTCCAAATATATATCTTTTCTTTCTTTTTTTTTTTATATTTTTTCTTCTTTCTCCTCTCGCCGATGCTCACAAATTCCACTTTATGAAGTCAGCGATCGTAAGGGAAGCCTCGAGCTACACTGCAATCAGGATTTCCACCCCGTAGATTCTTGCAAGGGTGGGTTGCAAACGGACGCTGGGGATATTTCTTGGCTGAAGACCTTGTGCAACGGTTCTTGTCATTGCAAATAATTTTAATGATGAACCATGAAATTCTGGGTTGACCTGTTTTTAATGGGGATTTGAAAAGCATAGTTCTGAAGGGGTTTCATTATTTCCATTCTTGCCATTTTGTTTGTGTGTGTGTGTATATATATATATATATATATATATAAATATATATATATATATATGTATATGGAAATATATATATATATATATATATATATATATATATATATATGTATATATATATATATGTATATATATATGTATACACACACACACACACACACACACACACACACACACACACACATATATATATATATATATATATATATATATATATATATATATATATATATATATATATATATATATATATATGTGTGTGTGTGTGTGTGTGTGTGTATATATATAACATGTACAAATACTTTATTATTATGTTCATTTATTTCATCCTAGCCCAAAATGTTGAATTAGACACCGTTCTTATCAGCAAGCGCACATAATGCCACGAGCGGCCAAGGAACTTCAGAGATTATAGGCCTACACTACGACGCCCCCGAGAGACACTTCTCATCTCACCTTGATGCTCCTGCAACGTAACTCCGGGATGATGTTGCAGTCATGTGGTACCATGTGGACTGTTAGATTGTATTATCTTCTTTAAGTGATATGTATATTACACACCCGCGTGTATGTGTGTGTTTGTGCTTGTGTTTGTGTTTGTATTTGTGTTTGTGTGTGTTTGTGTGTGTGTGTTTGTGTTTGTGTTTGTGTGTGTGCTTGTGTGTGTGTTTGTGTGTGTGTTTGTGTTTGTGTGTGTGCGTTTTTTGGTATGTGTGTGTTTGTGTGTGTGTGTGTTTGGGTGTTTGTATTTATGTTTGTGTGTGTTTGTGTGAGTATGTGTATGTGTGTATGTGTTCGTGAGTGTGTGAGGATATGCGTTAGTGTTTGCATAAACATAACTATACAACGAACAGATAAACAGAATAAGATTAATAAAACGCAGAAAATGATCTCTCGCTTTTTCCTTCCAGAAATGAGATGCGAGATAGAGAGAACGGAATAGAGAGAGTAAACATAGGAGAGGCAATGTCACCTTTTGTATTTATTTACTTGCATCGTTTGATAAGGAATCTCCCTGGATTCGAAATGTCACAGTCTATGATTCTTTTCTCATTGTATAATCTGTTCATCTGTGTGTACATGATAGATTGTATTTTTTGTTCACGAAGGGAATTGTTTTAGTTCGTTCCATCTGTTATCGTTTAGAAAAAGCAAGTTATTAATTCTTTCCCTTTTTTATTTTCATCTATTCAACAATATTCTTCTTTGGATTTTACTGGTAAAGATAGTAGCAACAGATTATATTAGAACACACACGCACATGATAAGAAACAGAAAGAAATGAGATATCTGTGACATATACCTGCATTACAAAAAAAAAAAAAAAATAAAAAAAAAAAAAAAATAAGGAAAGAAAAAAAGAAATGATTTTTATTTACTTTTTTTTTTTCACAACCTATTGTAACTGTTATTTGTAAATCCAAGAAAATAAAACTTTAAGATGGTTACGTAATTTTGAAATAAGAGAAAACCTCAGAATATGCAATGTCCACTAATATTAATACTAATATTATGCATGTAACATCATTTGTTGGTTTTGTCAATATTGCTTAACAACAGTGCAGCTGCGTGTTTACATGCAAACAAATTTGGAAAGGGAAGGGAAGACGAGAGAGAGAGAGAGAGAGAGAGAGAGAGAGAGAGAGAGAGAGAGAGAGAGAGAGAGAGAGAGAGAGAGAGAGAGAGAGAGAGAGAGAGAGAGAGAGAGAGAGAGAGAGAGAGAGAGAGAAGAGAGAGGAGAGAGAGAGAGAGAGAGAGAGAGAGAGAGAGAGAGGAGAGAGAGAGAGAGAGAGAGAGAGAGAGAGAGAGAGAGAGAAGAGAGAGAGAGAGAAGAGAGAGAGAGAAGAAAGAGAGAGAATGATTGAGAGAGAGAGAGAGGGAGAGAGAGAGAGAGAGAGAGAGAGAGAGAGAGAGAGAGAGAGGGAGGGAGAGAGAGAGAGAGAGAGAGAGGAAAGAGAGAGTGAGAGAGAAAGAGAATGATTGAGAGAGAGAGAGAGAATGATTGAGAGAAAGAGAGAGAGAGCGAGAGAGAGAGAGAGAGAGAGAGAGAGAGAGAGAGAGAGAGAGAGAGAGAGAGAGAGAAAGAGGAAAGAGAGAGAGCGAGAGAGAGTGAGGGAGAAAGAGAATGATTGAGAGAGAGAGAGAATGATTGAGAGAGAGAGAGAGAATGATTGAGAAAGAGAGAAGGAAAGAGAGAGAGAGAGAAAGAGAGAGGAAATCTTATGCAACT
>NW_028234423.1:4597910-4602910 GCF_977035675.1 Penaeus japonicus | reverse complement strand
AATAGCTTGCATGTGTGCACTTAGTAGCTGAACAAAGCCCCAGGTCAACCCCTCGGGAGGCAGCCAGAAACCAGAACACCTAGCAGGCTATTTTTTAAGGGCTATATATATATATATATATATATATATATATATATATATATATATATATATATATATATATATATATATTTTTTTTTTTTTTTTTTTTTTTTTTTTTTTTTTTTTTTTTTTTTTTTTTTTTTTTTTTTTTTTACATTCTGAAGCTCTGCCCATGGTGCACTTCGCCGATCTCGCACGTCACCTCTCACTGCTATGCATGATGTGCCGTGCTTGACGTTGAAGTGGAGCCCTGTGGATTGGCTTGTAGTCTGGGTTAAAAGGTGTTTAAAAAATCTTCGTTCTTGAACTTGAACTTGCAGGTCCTCTTGAGGTTTACTTCTTCATTCTTGGTTTAGTCTTCTCTTCATGGTTGCCTCCTTACTTGATCATCGGTCTCCTGTACCTGATGCCGTGAATATGGCCTCAACTTCTTCAATGTCATTGATTCTGCTGAGGCTTTTGGGCCACCAGGCATGTGTGCCTTCTGGACGAACGTTGAGGCGATTGTAGAGCTCCTCATCCTCATCTTGGATTCTTGTCCATCTTCTTCTGGCTTGATGGTGGAGTCTCTGGTTGATCGCCTCGATCCTTAGTCTTTCATGGATCTCTCGTGCAGTGACTACTTCAGGAAAGCGAATATTCAGAATCCATTTGCCTGCCTGGTTCTGAATAGTCTGTAGCTTCATCATCTGCCTTCTGGAAATGGTGTGAGTAGGCACTGGCGGGTATTCCATGATGGGCCGCACTAGGGCTTTATAAATGTAGAGCTTGGTTTCAGTACTCAGTGTCTGGAACCTTCTGATCTTGTTCAGCTGATGTTTAGCTTTGGTTGCTCTATCATTTATGTGAGGGACAATTCCTCTTCTGCTAATTGTTAGCCCTAGTATCTTTCCTTTCTCACAGTAGTCCACTGCTTCCTCGTCCACTATCAGATCTGCTGTCTTGAACTTGGCCACAGGAATGACTTGGAATTTTCTCATGTTGGTTGAGATCTTCCATTGTCTTTCGTATCGATTGATGGTCTCTATGGCTCTGGCAGTTCTGAGTGCCATCATCTCGATCGATCTCCCTTCGTACTTGATTATCTGAGTGATGTCGTCGGCATACATATAGTGATTGCTGCCATGTGATGGTTCAGGCAGGTCTGCTGTATAGATTGTGAACAGTGTCGGTGAGAGGCAGCTTCCCTGTGGGACTCCACTCATGAGGGGAATTGCTTCGCCGACTGTATTGCCGACGACTATTCTTGCGCTTCGACTTTCAACAAAGTCACACAATAGTTTGGTCAAGGACGTCGGGAGGTTCAGCCTGATGATCTTAAGTTTCAGGCCTGTGTGCCAAACTTTGTCGAAGGCTTTGGCCACATCTCTCAGAACCACATTGACTTGGTTCCTTTCGCTCATGGCATTGGCGATTTCTTCATATATGATTGCAATGGCTGTTGATGTTCCTCTGCCTGGTCTGAAGCCATGTTGCCTGGGATTTTGCAAATCGTTAATCTCCAGGTGATTTCGCAATCTTATGTTCAGTATCTTTTCAAAGATTTTGCCTGGGACTTCCAGCAGAGATATTGGTCTGTAATTCTCCACTTTTCTTGGATTTTTCCCAGCTTTTGGAATCATCCTGACTCTTGCTTCCTTGAAGTGGTCAGGGAAGTAGCCAGCAGTGAGAGAGACCTTATATATGTTTGCCAGTCTCAGCAACATCTTGTTTGGAAGATTTTGCAGGATTGTTTTGTTGATCCTGCTTTTGCCTGGAGCAGTTCTATTCTTGAAACTCTGAATAGTTCTTTTGACATCTGTGGGGTTGATCTTGGTCATTAGTGGATCTGTGGGATCCAGTCTAGTGAAGTCAGAAGCAGCTTCTGGATATAGGAGGTGCATGTGCCTTCCTATTTCCTCTATGATGGTCTCCTCGAAATCACTGTCAAAGTTCTCTTCTTCTTCTTCGGTAATTCGGAAACAATTTCTCCAGTAATTTCTGAACAGGATTTCTTGTTCTTCTTCATGAATCTTCTCATCGTGTTCATTGAGGAGGTAGCTACTTCTGCTTTCACTTCTTCCCATCAGTTTCTTTATTCCTGACCAGAAGGACTGTGGATCTTTTCGGTCCCATTCCACTTTTCGAACAAGTTCTTCCCACTTGTCATTTGCTGCTCTCCTCCAGTGGTTAGAGAGTTCTCTTTGCAAGCTTCTGTATCTTGCTCTCAGGTCTTGTGTCCATCCATGAATCCCTGCATAGTGCTGCAGGTGATTCGACTGTATATTTAGCAGTCTTACTTCAGCTGTTAGCCTTGGATGGGGGATAGTCCTGTGGTTGCTCTTGGGTACATGATGAGCAAGTGCAGCTTCAACATCGCTGTACCACTTTTCGACTTCCTCGTCAATCTCTTCCAATGTTGCAGTCCTCAAGTTGGCTGCAGGCTTGGACTGGAGCTCATCCTTGAATCCTCCCCAATTAGCCATTCTAAAGTTGAATCTGCTACAGTTTAGGCTTTTCAGGATTGGGTTGGATGATATCTTGAGGATGATGGGCAGGTGGTCACTGGTGCTTGCAGGGCCCGGTTCCATGATCACGTTGTGATGGGCTTGGTTATTGCACATTGCAATATCCGGTGTGGTTGCTGTATTCCCTGTGATGTAAGTAGGGAAGTCTGGTCCCATGTGGATTAGGTCTCCATCAGCAACCATTCTAGCAATAGCATTGCCAACCTGGTTGCCTGCTCTATTGTTTAGCATTGGATGGTTGGCATTGAGGTCTCCCACTATGTATGTGGGTAATCTTCGTCGAAGTAGACTGTACAAGTCTTGTAGTGGAACAATTGCCCTTCTTGGAGGCAGATACATTGTAGCCACTACTATTGGACCTCTGCTGGTCTCTATCTCCATTGCCAGCATTTCGTCAAAGTCGTCGAGAATCTTATGTTTGATTTCTCTTCGGACTGCTATTGCTATGCCATCACTTGCTTCTCCAGTCCTGTTCCTCTGATAACAGAAGTAGGGGAACAGTTTCAGCCTGTCTGTGTCCTTCAAACCATGACTGTTGATCAGGACTACATCTGCATTTAGGGCTCTATACATGCCCGACAGTTCGTTCCTACGAACCATAGTCCACTTGAGGACGTTCTGCTGAACTACAGTGATGGTGTGATTCAATTGGATTTGGCTGCAGGTCCATCTTCATGCCTCTCTTGGGACTCATCATAGCCATTCTTCCTCTTCCTGTAGGTCTCAGGGTCGAGGTAAGTGATAGCCACACCAACGAGATTTAGGGAGGCTGCCCTAATTCTCCTATCTATGATACTGGCACGTTCATCAGATTTCAGCCTCTGATTATTGTAGGAGTATTTCATCCTGCCATTCTTGATGTATTCTGCAACATCATCATCAATATTGCCGTTTGTAACGGTTTTCTCGGCAGTGTACAGGATGACTCCTACAGCTTTGCCCTTTGCTTCCCTGGCCTTCTTCACATTCTTGCACCTGTGTGGGGATGGCACCCTCACATACTGGGGTACTGGTGCAGTGGGCTCTTCCAGTGGCGGCATTTCTTCTTCAAGAACTGGCAGATCTGGCATTTCTTCTTCTTCAGGTGCTTCTGTGGTTTCTTTGGGGGTTTCTGTAGGGAGCATAACCCTCAGGATGCCTGCCGAATTTACATCATTTGGAAGGTCCATCTCAGGGAGGTTATTTCGTCTCAAGGCTAGCTTTCCTTGTTCTGCAAAGCAGCCTGGTTGTGCAAGGTTGGCCAGGTGGGCATGCATCAAGGCAATCAGGGTCTTGACAGCCAGGTTGTTGGGCAGCTGCATGATGGGTGGCTGCGTCTCTTTAATCGCCGTTTTGGTAATTTCGGCTGTGGCTTTGGCTGTCTTTTCGATCGTTTTCTCGACCTTAGCTGTAGCCTTTGCAGTGTTCTTGACTACTTCACTCAGTAGTCTGGACTCTTTCTGGGTTTGGATCTCTTGCTTCTTTTCTACTGCCTTTGTGATCTCTTTCCTTCTAATAGGGCAGCTTCCAGAGAGAGTCCTGTGTTCGCCTCCACAGTTTAGGCATTTTTTTGTGGTATTCTTACATGTCGTGAACCTGTGTCCGGTCTGACCACATTCACTGCATTTTTCAGCATTCTTCTTGGTACATTTACCCTTTGTATGGCCATATTCATAGCAATTCATACACTGAATTACTCGAGTGAATCGTTCCTCTTCGATCTGGGCCGGGTTTATACTATAATTGTATAGGATCAGTCCTTGGTCTTTGATCTTTTTGGCAGTCTGTATATCATGGAATCGAATCTTAACAATTCCATGTTGTGGCATCTTATAGACTTCATCGATTTGCAGGCTGAGTTGTCTTACCAGTTCCTCTTTTATCTCTTCATTAGAGTGGCTTGTAATGTACGAGTCCACTTTTTTGACTACAATTGTCATTTTAGCTTTGGTTTCAAGAGGCATCTGGGTCAAAACCTGAGCTCTTAAGCTTTTGGCGGAATTCTGGTGACATAATCTTATCTGCATCGGTCAGAGTCTTGGCAAAACAATGTATCCATTCCTGGCATCAATGATTCTCAGGAAGTGGATTCCATTGCCAAACATCAGAGAGTTCAGTTCCTGCTTTCGAGTTAGAGTCGGAATGCCATCGAGGTTTACTTTAATCTTGGTGGTCGAAGCCATGGTTCCAAACGCATAGCTCGATCCTACCACTGCAAAAAGTCCAAGTCCTGCCTGAGTTGTCAGATTAAGTCCTATATCTGACAACCTCCTCTTATCTCTGAGGAGCCTAACCAGGTTGGCTATGTAGACGGTGTCTAGCTGGAGTTGGCAGGAGTGTTAGAGTGGCCTGCCGCCGTTCCCTAAGCCTAACAAAGGTGGCAACCTCCGAGTGTTTCTTACAGTATCCCGACTAAGGGACCCCTTTGAGACC
>NW_028234423.1:4487910-4505410 GCF_977035675.1 Penaeus japonicus | reverse complement strand
GAAGAGAAAGAGAGGAAGAGGAGAGAGAGGAAGAGGAAAGAGAGGAAGAGGAAAGAGAGGGAGAGGAAGAGAGGAAGAGGAGAGAGAGGAAGAGAGAAAGAGAGAGAGGAGAGAGAGGAATGATGTTGAGGAGAGAGTAGCGGCCGAGAGAGGAAGAGGAGAGAGAGGAAGAGGAAAGAGAGGAAGAGGAGAGAGAGGAAGAGGACAGAGAGAGAGGAGAGAGAGGAAGAGGATTGTGTGGTTGAGAGAGAGAGAAGGAGAGAGAGGAAAGAAAGAGGAAAGGAGGAAGAGGAGAGAGAGGACAGAGGAAGAGGAGAGAGAGAAGGAAGAGGAGAGTCGTGGATGCTTGTGAGGGAGGAGATGAAAGCAGCGGGTCTGACCTGAAGAGGAGGCAGAGGATAGAGGGAGATGGGAGTCAGATGATCCGCTTGTGGCTATCCATGGGAATGAGGAGAAGACGAAAGAAAGAGAAGAAATTATTCTGCATACACACCACACTCGCCAACACACTCGCAAACACCAAAAACACACACACACTGTATATATAATTTATTTAATTTATATAATTATATATTATACTATATATATATATATATATATATATTAATATATATATATATATTATATATATAAATATATATATATTAGCTTACATTTGATATATGTAAAGTATACATACTATATAATTATATATATATATTATATATATATATTATATATAAATATATTATATGTATATATTATATAATATATAGATATTTATTATTATATATATATATATATATTTTATATGTATGGTATTTATATATGTCATATATTTATATATATATATATATATTATAATATATGTATATATATATATATATATATATATATATATATATATATATAATATATATATATTTTTTTATATATATATATATTTTTATAACGTATTGCCTATGTTATACTTATTTCGGTATTCGCTACCGTATTTTTCTTATAATCTACTTTGGAAAAAAAAAAAAAAAAAAATACTTTATATTTCCCTAGTTTATAACAGCCTCTAAATCATACAAGAGCATTAACAATTACATTCACTCGTAAGTTTTATAAACGCGAGGCAACCTTTATGGAGAAAAGTTGGGATAACTTGTATTTATGTGCTTGTCTTGGGCATGGCGGCCTCTCTTATGATTTATGTATTCAACACATGCACGGGGGCTTCACCTGTATTGTGGCATTAAGATATTGCCACTCTTCACTTTCGTGGTTTGTGCTACCTTCTGTGTCTCATGCTCCTGTAAAGTTGCAGGTAGTAAAGTGCATTGTGAAATTTGGATTTTATTCCCTTAGAGTTTTCTTAGAAATGGTGGTGTGTGATAGTTTATTCCTTTCCATAACGTGCATATATATTAATGTTTTTTATTACTATATTTTTTAATGTATTCATCATAACGATTATGGTTTTTCCCGGTTTCAGCTTTGATTACTACCTCAGTTTTAGCTTTAAAAGGTGGTCAATGATTCGACTGATAATAAAAGTAAAAAAAAAAAAAAAAAAAAATAAAAATGGGTTTTAAAGGACTCACACTTTCTCAAAACACTTCATCTGCGTAGCAGTTTATCAAGGGGTGCGTTCGTCAGCATCTCTGATGTTGTGGGAACATTAGTAAAAATTATCGTCCATCGACTTGACAGAGGTGATAAAACGTCTTCGTATATTTTTTCAGACTAAGGTCTTTGTTTGCAACTTGGGGTGGTGAACGGGTGTTCTTGAGTTGGTAGGTTTTGTTGAAAACGCTAATAGCATGCACAAGTACATTCTAATATATTTATATTTATATATATTTATATATTATATATTTGATTTATTTTTATATATATATATTTTGGTTTTATATATTATATTTATATTTAATTTATATATTTGATATTATATATTTTTATATATATATATATATATATTTATGTTTATATATTTTTTTATATATTTTTATATATATATATATATTTTTATATATATATATATATATGATACTTTTTTATATATTTTTATATATATATATATATATATATATATATATATATATGTGTGTGTGTGTGTGTGTGTGTGTGTGTGTGTGTGTGTGTGTGTGTGTATGTGTGTATATCCATATCTATAAACAAGAGAAATAAGGGAAAAAAGACGGCTTACCTGATCCCCCTCCCCCTCCCCCCTCCTTTTCAACCACCATCTTTTCCCAACAGGAATTCATCATCATCATCATGTTAAACCCACAAACATTAATTCTCCGTGACACAACATTTCCTAGAAAAGAGCAAATGTCCACAACAAACACACACAAACAAACAAACAGACACACAAAGTTTTAGGTAATGAAGTAATACCTTGTGTTTATTCGGACAGAATGATTATATATGTATGATTAATTTCATCTTCTAAAGTTCACTTATTTGTGTTTCAAATAACTATAAACACGGCCGATGGTATTCTTGTAGTTTGTTATGCAGAACCAAACACAGTGATTTCCACGAATAAAAATAATGGGTTCCCCCCCCTGGTTTTTTTTTATTGCACAATCTCCGATAATTAATTTTAATACATTTATGGACAATTGCTTAAACGGAATGATATATTTGGATTCTTTTTTTTTTTTTTTTTTTTTTTTTTTTTTTTTTTTTTTGTTAGATTAATTCTCGGAAATATATAATGAAGTACGGCAGGTCATAGATACAGGATATTTATACAAGCATTTTATTCTCATAATTACTGACCTGTACATAGAAATTTCTGCTTGGCTTTCCCTTCCTCTTTGTCTCTTGTTTTTCTATGTTTTTTTTTTTACTGATTTATAGTTTGGATTTAATCATACTTTCGATGGATTTTGTCATTTACAATATAAAATGAAAAATCATTGTATTTGTTTGTTTGTTTGTTTGTGCCTCTTTCATCTAAAATCGTGAAGAGAGAGCCTATTGAGGCCTATTGCAAATTGATGTTTGTCGAAATGATCCAGAAACTGGGGTGTAAGTTTTCGTAGACTAATGCTAGACTGTACGTCTTCAAAAGAAAAAATGAAGGAAAATAAAGAAGAAAAAAAAAACTGGGCTTCTATAAGTGGTCAGGAATATCTCTCGGACGGAGTTTTATGGAACAAAAAAAAAAAAAAAAAAAAACTTAATATATATATATATATTATATATATTTTTTTTATAATATATATTTTTATTATATAAAAATAATATATTCTGCAAGGTTTGCCATGGTGGAAAAGATATCATAAATACTGTGGACTCTCATCCACGGGAATATTTGTCCAAATACAACCGGACAGGTCATGCCTGGAGTGCCTTGATTGTGGAGATAACTTCATGGCATTTCTAGATCAGGGTTGTGGTGAATTCCAGGAAGAGAGAGTTAAAATCGTATAACACGAAGGTCATCCCACTCGTTATCTTTATATTTGATTGTAGTTTGTCATTGAATGGAAAATGAAGTGAACTAGAAATCATATAGGTAGAATGTCTTGATTGGTTATATTGTTTTTAGGATTGCATCTAAAATATTCATCGAAGCTCTGCAACATGGCCTCTGTTCATGATAGTTGAGTAGCTTTGGTGTATGTATTAGCTATTTTATGTTTATGAATATGTCTGTCTGTCTGTATGTCTCTCTCTGAGTTCTCTCTCTCTCTCTCTCTCTCTCTCTTCTCTCTCTTCTCTCCTTCTCTATATAGATATATATAATATTTATATATATATATTTATATTTATATATATATTCTCACCTTTCAGGAACAAAAGGGATAGTTGGAGGGGGTGGGTTGGTGGGGGAGGGTGGGTGACATACACTGTACATAAACACCAAGTCCACATACATATACCTACCTACACTTACACACTCTACCATATGGTCCGCTATCGCTTAGAAATACAACATATCAGAGAGACTTCATCATGCATTCAAAAAAACAGTATGCATATTTCAGCCCTTGTAAAAGGCTTGGCGCCTCTTCATTTAAAACAAGCCAAACAATTTTCAACCCAAAGCAAAGAAAGCCCCCCCCCCAAAAAAAAAAAAAAAAAAAAAAAAAAAAAAAAAAGAGAGAGCGAGAGAGAGAAAGAGAGAGAGAGTGGAGATTGATGAGAGAGTGAGAGAGAGAAAATAGCACGTTAATATTCTAATGTGTTATATGTTAAAAAGGTAATTCTTTTGGAATTTTCACGTCGCGTGTGAAAGTGTTAAACCGGTATATCCTGGTGTGGTATGGCTTTCTCATACTCGTAACAAATCCTACTTTGGTATGGTGTGGTGTGATGTATTGCTGCTACACGAGAGAGAGAGCGAGATCACGAGAGAGAGATGGGAGTGAGAGAGGGGAAGAGAGAGAGAGAGAGAGAAGAGAAAAGAGAGAGAGAGAGTTGTGTAGTAAAATGTTAATTGGACTATCTCTCTCGTAATTGTACACGCAGACGCTCACACACATACACACTCGGACACACACACAAAATCATACACAAACACACAACACTCACACACATCACACACACACACACACACACACATGCACATATACGCATTAACGTAGTTAATGATTTTCAATTTATACACATATCCTTTTCATGTTTGGATGAATATATACATAAATGTATACATACCATATATATATATATTATATTATATATATATATATATATTTTTTATATATTTTTATATATAATATATATAATATGTGTGTTGTGTGCTGTGTGTGTGTTTGTGTGTTGTGTGTCTGTGTGTGTGTTGGTGTGTGTGTGTGTGTGTGTATATATATATAAGAGAGAGAGAGACAGAGATAGATAGTAGAGAGAGATAAGAGAGTATTAGTTTATCTATAACTAACTATATATCTATCTATTCTATCTATCTATCTATCTATCTATTTATATCTATATATATTATATTATATATTATATATATTTATATAATTATTTATATATATGTGGTGTGTGGTGTGTGTGTGTGATGGGTTGGTGTGTGTGTGTGTGTATGTGTGTGTGTGTGCATGGATGTATCTATATCTGTCTATCTATCTATTTCTTGTCTATATATGTGGGACAATTTTGGAAATAATGCATGAAGGCAGGACTAAGGTGGTCCGGGCATGTGGATGTGGAGAGAGAGAGGAAGAGGAAAGAGAGGAGAGGAAAGAGAGGAAGAGTAAAAAAGAGGAAGATGAAAGAGAGGAAGAGGAAAGAGCGGAAGTGGAAAGAGAGCGGAAAAGGAGAAAAAGAGGAAGTGGAAAGAGAGGAAGAGGCTAAGAGAGGAAGAGGAGAGAGGTAGGAAGATGAGAGAGAGGAAGAGGACATAGAGGAAGAGGAAATAGATGAAGAGGATAGAGATAAAAGATGATATATATGAGAGTAAAGGAGTAAGATACAGAGTAAATATATTAAGAGGAATATATTAATCTTAAAGAGATTCATCTTAAACCTCTATTATCTTAAAATAGATTAAGATTAAATATATTTAAGATGAAATATTATTAATATTTTTTTTTTTTTTTAAATTATAATATTAAAATATATGAATATTAAATATCTTAATAGTTAAATAGATTAATATTATATATATTAATATTACATTATTAATATAAATATTCACTCTATTACTTTCCACTCTATTAATATTACATATATTCCTATTACAATATATTCATATTAAATATATTTCATATTACACTATATTTCATATTTAAATCTTTCATTATTAAATATATCATCTTCCCTCTCTTCCTCTTAAATATCTTATATTATATATTTCATCTTTCTCTCTTCATCTTCCCTCTATCCCCTCTTCTTCCCTTCCTCTTCTCCTCTCTTCCCCTCTTACATCTCTTCTCTTCCCTCTATTCACTCTTATCTCTCTTCCTTTCCCTCTTATTCCTCTTCTTCTCTCTTCCTATTCTCTATCATAATTCCCTCCTTACTCTCTTCCTCTTCCCTCTCTTCCTCTTCACTTCTTCATCCACATCTCCCCCCCCCACCATCCTATCCCTCTCCCTCTCTTTAATATTAAATAGAGTAAGATTAAATATATTAATATTCTAGATATGTAATATTATATATGATTAATAGTAAATATTAGTAATATTAATTAGAGTAAGATGTAAAAAGATATTAATATTTATCTATTAATATGGATAGAGATGAATATGGAAAGATGAGGAATATTAAAGATAGTAATATTATATAGATTAATATTTGTAATCTCTTAATATACATATTAAATGATATTCATTAGTTATAAATATATTAATATTAAAGAGTCTTAATATTCTATATTTAATATTATTATATATTATCTTAAATATCTTAATATTAAATATATTAAATATTAACCTATATTAATATTATAATAGATTATATTATACTTTATATTAATATTATATATATTAACTATTATAGATATTAATATTCCAATATATTAATATTAAATCTATTCATATGAGATATATTCCTATTAGATAGATCATATTCTATCTATTAATCTTATATATCTGTAATCTGATATATAGTAATTTAAATATATTCCTAGTACATCTTAATATTATATATATGCATATGATAATATAGTGCCTATTCAATATATTAATATAAAGAGTTAAATAGATAAGAGTAACGATATCATCTTATATGAGGTAATGTATAATATAGTAATATTCTAGATAGGAATATGAAATTATTAATGTACAGATAGGAAGAGTATATATGAGGAATAGGCTAGCTATTAATCTTAACGTATATTATCTAAAAAACAGATTACATATATTAATATTAAATATTTAAATCTTAAATCTATGAATATTATATAGATTAATTTAATCTCTCTTACTATTATATATATTCATATTCTTACATCTATTCAGATTTATATATTCATATTACAATATATAATTTAAATCTTAAATATCTTAATATTAAATAGATTAATTTATATATTTAATATTATATTATTAATATTATAGATATTTAATATTAAATATATTAATATTAAATATATACATATTAACTCTCTTAATATAAATCTTAAATATATTAATTTCAACTATATTATATTAAATATATTCAATATAAATATATTAATATTAAATTTATTAATATTAAATATATTAATATTATAGATATTAATATTAATATAGTTAATTTATTCTATATTAAGATTATATTAGATGAAATATTATTATATTAATATTCAAGCTATTATTTCTTAAAAAAATAAAATAAAAAAAAATAAAACATAACCAATATTATCTTATTCCTATTAATATATAATCTTCTTCTAATATATCATATTAAATATCTTAATTATCTATCTTCATATTTACAATATCTTAATATTATCTATATTAATATTAAATCTCCTTAATATTCTCTATCTACTATTAATATTCTTCATATTATTCTCTTACCCTTACCTATATTAATCTTATCTCTCTTCATCTTCCCTCTCTACTCTTATATATATTACTCTTATCTCTATTACTCTTATATATATCTTTAACAATTAAATATATTCATCTTATCTATGATTTACTATTAACTATCTTAATTTCACTTATACTATTATATTATATATATTAATATTTACTTATTCACTCTTATATATATAATATTATCTATATTCATATTATCATCTCTTAATAATTATATATATTAATATTCTATCTATTCATAGTTATATATAATATTATCTATCTTATATTAACATATATTCTATTCAATCTATTAATATTGCTCTATCTTACCTATTAAATCTATTTACCTCTACCTCTTAAATATATTACTATTACATCTATATAATTTTACATCTATTCATATTCTCTCTATTCCTATTATATAATATTACTATTATTATCTTAATCTTACCATCTCTTAATCTTCCTATATTCATATTCCCTATCTTAACTATTATATCTCTTACTCTTAATATCTGCATATTCTATTCTCTTAATCTTATATTATTAACTATTATATGTATTCATATTATATATCTTAACAATCTTATATATATTACTATTCTATCATATTCTTTACATCCTATTCATATACCACTATCTCCTCTTCTCCTATATTAATATTCCATATATTCATCTCCATATTCCCTCTCTTAATATTAAATATATAATCTTCAAATATATAATATTATATCTATTTCATATTATCTATATTTAATATATATATATTAATAATTTCTATATATTACTATTGAATCTAGCTATACCGATTCATATTCTCGAAATATATTGAATCATCTTATCTATCTTCCTATTATCTCTCTTCTGTTCCTCTAACTCTATTAATTACTTAGAACTCGATTAGTGTGATAAATAAACACAAACTGAACTTTAAATATTATTAATCTTCTTTATCTGAAGAGGAAGAGAGGAAGGAGGAAAGAGAGGAAGAGGATGAGAGAGGAAGAGGAGAGTGAGGGGAAGAGGAAAGTGTGGAAGAGGAGAGAGAGGAAGAAGGAGAGAAAGGGAAGAGGGAGAGAGGAAAAAGGGAAAAAGAGGAAGAGGAGGGAGAGGAAGAGGTAAAGAGATCTGAAGAGGAAAGAGAGGAAGAGGAAAGAGATGAAGAGGAGAGTGAGGGAGAGGGTAGAGAGGAAGAGGAAAGAGAGGAAGAGGAAGAGAGGAAGAGAGGAAGAGGAAAGAGAGGAAGAGGAGAGAGAGGAAGAGGAGAGAGAGGAAGAGGAAAGAGAGGAAGAGGAAAGAGTGGAAGAAGGAGAGAGAGGAAACGGAAAAGAGAGGAAGGGAGGGAGAGGAAGTGGAAAGAGAGGAAGAAGGGAAAGAGAGGCAGAGGAAGAGGGGAAAGAGAAGCAGAGGAAGAGGGGAATAAGGGAAAGAGAGGCAGAGGAAGAGAGGAAAGAGAGGAAGAAGGAAGAGGAAAGAGAGGAAGGGGAAAGAGAGGAAGGGGAAAGAGAGGAAAGAGAGGAAGGGGAAAGAGGAGAGAGAGGAAGAGGAAAGAGAGGAAGGAGGGGGAGAGAGGAAGAGTGGAATGAAGAGAAGAGGAGGAAGAGAGGAAGAGGAAGAGGAAGAGGGGAAGAGGAAGAGAGAGGAAGAGGAAGAGGGGAAAAGGAAAGAGAGGAAGAGGATAGAGTGAGGAAGGAGGAAAGAGAGGAAGAGGAAAGAGATAAAAAAGGAGAGAGAGGAAGAGGAAAGAGATGGGGAAAAGGAAAGAGAGGAAGAGAGAGAGGGGAAGAGGAAAGAGAGGAAGAGGAGAGAGAGGAAGAGGAAAGAGAGGAAGAGAAGAGAGGAAGAGGAGAGAGAGGAAGAGGAAAGAGAGGAAGAGGAGAGAGTGGATGAGGAGAGAGAGAAGAGGTAGAGAGGAGAGGAGAGAGAGGCAGAGGAAAGAGAGGAAGGAGGAAAGAGAGAATAGGATAGAGAGGAGAGGAGAGAGAGGAAGAGGTGAGAGAGGAAGAGGATAAAGAGAGGAAGAGGAGAGGAGAGAAGAGGAAAGAGAGGAAGAGGAGAGAGAGGAGAGGGAAGGAAGAGAGGAAGAGGAGAGAGAGGAAGGGAATGAAGGAGGAAGGGGGAAAGAGAGGAAGGGAGAGAGAGGAGGGGAAAAGAGTGGAAGAGAGAGAGAGAGGTTAAAGAGGAGAGAGAGGAAGAGGCAAAGAGAGATGAGGAGAGAGAGGAAGAGGAAGAGAGGAAGAGGTGAGAGAGGAGGAAGAGGAAAGAGAGGATGAGGAGAGAGAGGAAGAGGAAAGAGTGGCAAGAGGAGAGAGAGGAAGAGGAAAGAGAGGATGAGGAGAGGGGGAGGAGGAATGAGAAGAGGAGAGAAGGGGGAAGGGGGAAACGAGAGAAGAGGAGAGAGAGGAAGGGGGAAAGAGAGGAAGGAGGAGAGAGAGGAGGAGGAAAGAGAGGAAGAGGAGAGAAGAGATGAGGAAAGAGAGGAGAGGAGAGAGAGGAGGAGGAAAGAGAGGAAGGGGGAGATGAGAGGAGAGGAAGAGAGGAAGGGGGAGAGAGGGGGAAGAGGAGATAGAGGAGAGGAGAAAGAGAGGAAGAGGAGAGGAAGGTAGGAAGAAAGAGAAAGAGAGGAAGAGGAGTGAGGGAAGATGGAGGGAGTAAGGCTAGAGGAGATTTCGTGGATGCTGTGGGTGAGAGATGGAAAGCAGCGGGTTGGACTGAGAGGAGGAAGAGGATAGAGGGAGATGGAGACAGATGATCCGCTGTGGCGATCTGGAATGTGAGAAGACGAAAGAAAGAGAAGAAAAATATATTCTGCTAACACACACACGCACACACACGCCACACCAAAACACCCACACACACACATGTATATATTATTTTTTTATATATATATATATATATATAATATATATAATTTTTATATATATATAGATTTATATTTTTATATATATATATATATATATATTATATTATATATACGTATACATATTTATATATGTAAATATACATTATATATATATATTATATATATATATATATATTATATCTATATATAATATCTAAATATTATATCATATATTTACACACACACACCACACACACACACACACAACACACACACACACACACACACACACACCTAATTTATATATATATATATATATATATTTATTTATTATATCTATTTTTATATATATATATATTATTATATATAAAAATTATATATTTTTATATATATTAAAGAAATCCACAAATCCAAGTCAGCACATATGAACCTGAACATAAAAGAAAATGGACATTCCACCATGCGGATTAAAGCAAACGTATGGAAAAAATGTCATTTAGTCTGTGTCTTCAAACGGCTGACATAAACAATATGTAAGAATTTTTGGGATGGGAAGTCGAGGTTTTAACAGGAAAGTTGCAAAGGGATTGTCACTTGACTTGAACATGTTAGAGAATATAATATATATATATATATATATATATATATATATATAATATATATATATATTATATATATATATATATATATTTAATTATATACATACATATATATATATATATAACATTATATATATTATTTTTATATTATATATTATATAATTATATACATAATATATATATATATATATATATATATATATATATATATATATATATATATATCTATCGTATGTATATATATATATATATTATATAATATTATATATATATATATATATATATTCTATATTCATATATAATATATGTTTACTATACTTATAATATTTTTATATATATACATATAATATATATATACATATCCTACCCTATATAGTAATACACAAGTAGTACATAGTCTATCTTTATATATATATATATTTTTATATATATATAGTTTATGTATATATATAAAATATATATATTAATGTATATATATATTTATATATTATTTGTATCTTATATATATATTATTTTTATATATACATTTATGTATATTTATACATATTTATATATATATTTAAAATATATTTTTATATAATATATATTTTTTTTTTTATATTTTAAAATTTTATGGGTTTTTTTCATTTGTAATATTATAAACATATATACTTTTTATTGGGATTGTTAAAATATTAAAAATTTTATATATAATATAAATTATATATATATATATTTTTTTATAATTATATATATTTTATGTTTGGGTTTTTAAATTTTATTATCAATACACATACATTAAAATATATTAAAATTTTTAATATATATATATTTTTAGATTTTTTTATTTATATATTTTTTTATTTTTTTTATTATATTTATTATATAAAATTATATTTAAATATTTATATATATAGAAATTAAAATATAATTTAATTTTTTTATATAAAAATTAAATATTTTAAAATATTAAATATATCAATATTTTTATATTTTTCAATATACATATGTTATATAAATATAATGTTTTATAAAATTTATTAATATATAATATTAGATATAAATTTTTATATTTAAATATAAAATTTATAATATATACCATTTTATATTTAATTTATAAATTTTATATAAAATTTTAATTATTTTTTATTTTTATATAAAAATTTAATAATATTTTTATATTTTTTTTTATATATAATAATATTATTTTGGGATTTAAAGTTAATTTATATATTTATAATATATATTTTATTTTATTTATTTTTTATATATATAAAATATGTATATTTTATTTTATAATATATATATTTATTTTTTAAAAATTTTTATAATTATTATATATATATATTTTTTATTATATTTTATAAAATTTATATATAAAACTAAAAAATGTTATATAATATATTTATAATATATATATATATATAATATATATAATTTATTTTTGTATTTTATAATTATTTTATAATATATTATTATATATATATATATATATATTGTATACTATATATTTTATATATTAATATTTATATAATATATAAAAAAATTTATATATATAATATTTTATATATAATTTTATGCATTTATTTTTATATAAATTTATTATATATATATATATATATTATATTATATATATATATATATGTATAATATATATATATATATATAATTTTTTTATTTATATATTATAATAATTTTATATTTTTATTTATTATATTATATATATATAATATATATTATTTTTTATATTTAAAATATTTTATATATATATATATATATATATATTTAAAAATTTATATATATATACATATTTCTTATATGTGTGTGGGGTTTTGGTGTGTGAGGGGTTTTTATATATATATATATATAATTTATATATTATTTATATATATAAATTTATATATATAATTAGTGATAGAATGGGAAAGAGATAAGAATAATAAAAACAAAAGGCGGTTTATTTCATTGAATACCCCTTTTGGTGAATTATATTTCCATTTGTGACTTGTTTTACGATTTTGAATTAATGATACGACCGGATGATTTTGGGTTTAATTAAAATAGTTTGTGCCTTTTTTCTGCAATGTGTGTGTTGATAGGAAGCGTCGTCTAATTTGATGTTTAAGTTTATGAACTCTTGGATAGATTAAATTGTTGACATCTTGGATTTTGTTTGTTTATGCCTTTGCAGTTTAGATCAAACCTTATTCATTAAGATAATGCTAGGAAATGCTTGAAAACTTAAGCATATATGAAGTTATATATAAAAGCATGTTTCATTGCTTTCTTAATGAACAGATCTGAACATATCCAAGGCTGCTCATTCTTTAGGAAATTGCACGAAATTGCAATACAAAAGCTGGCCTCATTAGAAGAGCTTTCCTGTTAGCAGAGTAACATGATAGGCAATGACCAGTGCTTGCACAAAAAAGATTATCCTTTAAATGATGCAAATTGTATCTACTCTGACATAACTTAACCAGAATCTCCGATATACTTACTAAATCGATAAGTGAACTTGCATTCAGTGGTTTAACTTCTCGGGAAGATGAATTATTTTGAAAGGAAAATGTACAAGTGAAATAAAAATTGAATTGTTTATCAAGACTGATTTTGATGTAAGTTTTCTCGGTAAGTTTGATTCCTTGTCTCTTGTTTGTTTCCCCTTTTCTCTCTCCTTTTTTCTGTTTCTCAATCATCTTCTTTCTTATCCTGTCTCTCTCTCTCTCTCTCTCTCTCTCTCTCTCTCTACTCTCTCTCTCCCTCCCCTTCATCTCTCTCTCTCTCTCTATCTCTCCCCCCCACCCACCCCCCCCATCCCTCTCTCTCTCTCTCTCTCCTCTTCTCTCTCTCTCTCTCTCTCACTCTATCTATCCGCTCCCCCTCCCCTCCCACCTCTCTCTCTCTGTCCTCTATCTCTTTCTCTCCTCTCTCTCTCCTTTTTTCTGTTCCCAAACCCATCTTTCTTATCCTGTCTCTCTTTCTCTCTCTCCCCCTCTCATGATAGATACGACCATATAATAAATTATTCATGCTATACTTATCAACAATAATAATTTGTTTGGTCTTGTCAATTGTGTTATCAAAAAAAAACAAAAAAAAAAAAACAAAAAAAAAAAAAAAAACGGATACTAAATAGATAATAAATTCTTCTTCTTCTGGAAGACTGAGAATCTTTTTTTTTTCTGTTTTTCTGTTTTTTTTTCCGTGAATTATAGATTGAGTTGAGCTCTTGTAGGCAAATTCTTTCACTATTCATCAATTATGAAATCAAAGTTGCTTGATTTACGCTCTCTGTGTTACTTAAGCTTTATTATATAAGTTATATTGATGTCAAGTTTGACTTTAGAAACAAACCAGGGGTTTTGGAGCGAAAAATCATGCAAATAAATTTTCAAATTCCCTCGGTATCTGAACCAGCATTGCTTCAGCTACAATTTCCTAGACTGTTATGAATATTCACACATGTTAAGGCATTCATTTGGATTAAAATGTCTATGAACTCAACCTTGCTAGTTCGGTAACATTCTGTCCATTCCTATGATATCCTTGTAAGATTTTTTTTTTTTTTTTTTGTGTGTGTGTGTGTGTGTATTTTTTCATACATAAACGGGGACCATCACGTGGTAACAAGTCAGTGCCGTAAGTCATGAGCCGAGGGTACAAGTCCCTTCTGGGTTCTGGTATAGTGATGGATGCAAACAAGTCATGTGGTTGATTAAGACCCCTTTAGAAAACATATGCTATGTGTTCAGCCTACTAAACTATGTTAAATGAATAAGAAAATTAAGAGTGATGAGTATGAGTAAAGGAAAGTGAACCATGTCCTCTCCTGTTACGTCAATTACGAAGGTGTGTCTAGGGGGTAAAAATAAATAAATCATTGAATAAAATAAAACAAAGAAATTAAATAAATATCTCACTGACAATATATGCAATAGATATTTTCTTGTATTTTTACATTACAGTAAAGAATTCTAGTGTTTATGACGATACACGGAAATAATAGTGTTGGGATACATATATTACGTTGTCAAATGACTCGGAACATATGGGCAGATTTTAGTGTAAACAGAAAGATGCCTTTAGTTTATTACTATTTATCCACAGACAAAAATCCTTACGTGACCTTACACAGAACTCAAATGTCTCATTTCACAAACGGGTTTTTGGAAATACTGCCACAAAGTAAAGAAAAATCAATAGTGATTATGATGTTTATTATGTATATCAACATTCATGAACTGTTAGGCATTCCTTAAACATTAATTGCTGAAAACTGTTTAGAAAAGAACTGGCAACAAAATCCAGAAATTTGCGAGTGATGAGCATGAGAAGAAAGCAGACCACGCTCTCCCTCCTGTGTCATCAATTCCGAAAGTATGACTAGGGGAATCGAGGCAGCAGAAGATTTAGTCTTTTGCAAAAGGAATAACAAACGACACTGCAGGGAATAAAGAAAACAAGAAAAGAAAAGAAAATAACAAGAAAAGGAATGCACAAGAAAAGGAATAATAAACGACATCTCTACAGTCCTAAAGACCACTAACTTCACCCCAAAAAAATCGGATATCTTTTCCTCAAAGAATAAGCTTTGAATTGTAACACCAATACTATGCTAAGAATATCCGATTTGACACGTTTGGTACCAGTTTTCGTCACAGATTTATTGGCACTTTACAGTTTTTCTTCTAAATTAGAGAAAGAATAAATCATTGATACATATTTTCATTATCGTTTCAATACATTTTCGTAGAAGTTTAGGCTTTTATAATATTGAAAAAAGTCATCGCTGCACTTATTTATCAAACTATCCAAAAAATCAACTGACAATATTCAGACATGTTCGGATAAGTAATTATAATTCAGTAAGGATGTTATAATACATGCCTTACACTTGGTTTTTATTTCATCCTTTAATCCCCCTCTGATAACCGACATTGTGAAATCCAACCCCAAATATCAAGATCACTGTTAAGTGGAAATTAAGAGCATTAAGTGGAAATTAAGAGCATTAAGTGGAAATTCAGTTTATTAAGTAGAAATTGATACCCTTTTCTGGCGTTGACTTCACTCTATAAATATACTCATGGTAACTAACGACAAGAGCACGGAAATCAGTATCCAGTGGATTGTTTTTAAGTTTAAATAAGTCAAACAATATATTGTGACAAGTTCTGGGGACAGATATTAGTTGAATGCAAAAGATCGAATCATAAATTCATGCAAAGTCATAATGGAAGCCCTCAGGCGTTTTGTAACGATAGAGGCGTGAAATATTGCGTTATTGATTAGAAAATAAAATTGAATAAACTAAGATCTTTGTTTATTTTTCATTCTTTTTATCTTTTCATCTTTTATTTAAAAAAAATACATTTAGGGTTAAGCAATTATTGATTGAGTTATGAAATGATTGAATTTTTTGAAGTCAGAAGTCAGAAAAATTATCTTAGCATTTCTTATTTGAATTCTTGTCATAAAGATATGTAAACATTTTAATGGAAAAAATACCTTGAGAGCAACAGCTATTCAGTGAATAGTAATAAAGATGATGACTATGGTAGTAACAACGATAATAGTGATTATACAGATATCAATGATATCAATATTATTAGTTTATCTTAAAAATCATGACTCTCCCTCTGCTTCTCTTTCGTTCTATCTCTCTTTTTCCTCTTCTCTCCCTCTCTTTCTTTTTCTTTCATATATATATATATATAATATTATATATACTATATAAAGATTTTTATATATATAGTATATATAAATATATATAACACTCTACACACATATTTTATTTGTATACACACACACACTCACACACACAACACAACACACACACACACACACACACACCACACACACATATATATATATATAAAGTATATAAACTATATATATACTATATATTTATATACATATATACATATATATTATATATATCTATAATATAAAATATATAATATATATATATATACATGAATATAACATATTATATATATATAATATATATATATATTAATATATATATATATATATAGAATATAGATACATATTTACATATATATAAATATATATATATACTATATATATATATATATATATTACCTATATACATATATATATAGATATATAATATAATATATATTTATAGAAGAGAGAGAGAGAGAGAGAGAGAGAGAGAGAGAGAGAGAGAGAGAGGGAGAAAAGAAGAGAGAGAGAGAGAGAGAGAGAGAGAGGGAGAAAAGAAGAGAGAGAGAGATAGGGAAAGAGGGAGAGAGAGAGAGAGACAGAGACAGAGAGGCAGAGAGAAAAATATTTGCGTGTGTGTGTGTGCGTGTGTTTTTCTTTTTTATATACATACGATCAGTCATGCGTGGGTATGTATGCCACCAGCACGTGTAACCGAAAGCCATTCCACTGGCTTCCCCATTCCACTCGTGTCTTCAACAACCTGTCAAAAGCAAGCGTTTCCTTAACTGTGGCATCCCCCCCCCATCCCCCTCCTCTCTCCCCCCCCCCTCCCCCTCCTCCCTCCCTCCCCTCCCCCTCCCACTCGCTCTCACTATGATTAACTTGCCATATTGCTAACAGCAGGTGGTTCCCTTGTAGCCCTATTGTTTCTGATGCTTTACTGATCA
>NW_028234423.1:4475410-4480410 GCF_977035675.1 Penaeus japonicus | reverse complement strand
ATAAGTAAGGGTTAGGTGATGTCTGCACAACATTTCAAATATAGTAAACAAAATGCAATCTGACTGCGTTTTTTACTCTCTTAAAAAATGCATATACGGGACATATATGTGAAAAGTCTGGTGTATATTTTTTCTCTCTTTTCATAATGCTATTACTAGAGTATTTTGGGGAGATTCTTTTTGTTTTATACAATAAATAGATATTCAAATACGTTTGAACATGGTTCGACAGATAACAGTAGGTTATTTTCCATCAGTTTGTACTTGTCTGAAAGTTTGGACAAAATGCTGATGATATAGAGTAACAAAAGAGTATTTACGTCATTAATGTGTGACATTAAAAATAGGCCTAATATTGAGAAAGGTATTGATGTGAATGAATAACTTAAGAGAAACAATTAATTTTTATTCATAAGTATCATTATTTGTCGCAAGAAACTACTTTACAATTTACTTATATTCATTTGCATGCAATTGCACAAACCTACCCACCCACACACACCCATCTTCACACACACACACACACACCCACACACACATACACAGATGCACCCCCCACCGCCCCCCTACACACACACACGCAAAAACTCACAGTTTTTTTGTTTTTGTTTTTTTTTTTCTTACTCCTTTACGAGATTATTCATTAATTGATTGATGTTGAAAAAATACTCTAATTAAGCTGTATTTTGGTGCTAATTAAAGAAGTGATACCTTTTTCAAAATCTTTAATCAATTGGAAAATAATATTCTAAAAAGTGAGTGTTGAAAATAGTTATTGTAAAATAACTTTTACACCTGATTATCTATCTCCTGATAAAGCTTGCAATTTGCAACCATGAATTTTTACTCTTGACTGTCACTGTTATTGTTCTTTCGTTATGATATTATCCCTTATAAAATCACTGTTTCTGATATTTCATTTCATTATCATAATGATTATAATATGAATAGAATGCAATATGATATTACTATAAATACAATGATATAAATACAATTATAAATGAATGCAATATGATATTACTATAAATACAATAATATAAATACAATGATAAATGAATGCAATATGATATTACTACCAATATCATCAGTGGATTTGCAACCCAAGATGAATACCATGGATGTCAGAGGGGGCGGGGGGTGGTGGTGGTGGGGGGGGGGGGGGGAAGGGGATACCGAGCTAGACTCTTCTTCGGCAGAGCATCAGACGTGACATGACAGCCATCAGTATTGTCTGAAGTGAAAATGATATGATGATTATTATTGCCAATATAGTCACAGGTGCAGCAATATTTTTTTCTGATCTAATTATATCCGACAGAAGCCGAAAAATTATGAAGCTATTATTCAGATCGAATTTTATTTGTCTAATTAGGATAATATATGGGCGTGAACATGTGATTATCATTAGAATTTAATGATTTCGAATATGGTTTACTTAACACACAGAATGTATAATATGTATATTATATATAGATATATATATATATATAAATAGTATATATATATATTATATAGTATATAAATATAAATACTTATATCTATATATATAATTTTTCTTTTTTATATAAGTAATTTATGTATGACTATATATATATATATATATATAATATATACATATGTATATATAGATATAAATATGTATTTACATATATATATAGCAAATATATAGATATATATAATATTTTAATATATATAAATAATATATAAGATATATAAGTATGACATGTATATTCTATAATATCTATATATATATATGATAAATTATAAAACTATATATACATAGCTCACACTCCACACACACACACACACACACACACACACACGCCCACACCCACACACACACACATATATATATATATAAATTTATATATATATATAATATATATAAAATATATATAATATATACATACATAATACTATATGTATCTAATATATACATATTATATATAAATTTATATATATATTATATATATATATATATATATATACATATATATATCTATATATATATTTATATATATATACAATATATATATATATATAAATACTATATATATATATATATATATAATATATTATATTATATATATAAACTATATCATATAAATATAAGATAGATAGATAGATGTATATATAATATATATAATCTATTATATATATATAAATAGTTATATATAATATATATATATCTATATATTTTATAAATATATATATATATATATATAGATATTATTTGTATATATAAATATATAATTTATATATATATATACTAATATATGTATTATGCATAGATAGATAGATAGATAGATATATACCAAATAGATAATTAATATCTAAACATATGTTTATATATATCTGTATATATATAATATTATATATATATATATATAAGAGTATATATATGATATATATATAAATATATATATCATATATACACACACATACACACATGTATGTATGTATGTATATATATAACACATGCAATACCTACCATCTAACAGGAACACTCAAGCCGACCCTCTAAGGTGAAATCCCCGAGCTAGCCACAGGTCAGCCTTCATACCCAGACGACACTTAGCGAGCCGCTGCAGAGGAGACTAGCCTCGTGCTATTACGATATCACTGCGCTTCCAGTCTGCTTTCTTGCTCGCTTAGGATCACCGGATGCTATAGAATTTTTTTTCTCTAAGTCTAGCAAATCTTGTGACTTAGAGTATATTGCTTACATTCACTTAGTTGTTGTTGTTATTTTACTTCTTTTTTTTTTTCTCTCTCCCTTTTTCTTTCTGTCTGTCTGTCTTTCTCTCTCTTTCTTTCCTTTCTCTCCACTCTCCTCTCGTGCTCTCTCTCTCTCTCTCTCTCTCTCTCTCTCTCTCTCTCTCTCTCTCTCTCTCTCTCTCTCTCTCTTCTTCAATATCCTAAACCATCTCTGCAACGTTTCTCCCTCGTCACTGCAAACATCCTGATTGAGCTTTTCCAATGTTACTTTCTAAGCAAAACCTCCTTCGCTCTTCTGATCCGAGAGCCATGCTATTATTGCTTTTATTGACTTTTGCTCTTGTTTTCATAAAATTATGTCTTGCTTATGATATTTATTGTGTTATATGCTTTTTATGTTTTAATTTTTAATTGTTGAAACTTTTTCTTGGTCTCTCTCTCTCTTTTTCTCTAACTCCGTCTCTCTCTTCTCTCTCTCTCTCTTTCTTTCCTTTCTCCCTGCCTCTCCCTTCCCCCTATCCCCTCCCATTACCGCGCTCTCTTGGCTCTCTCTCCTCTCTATTCTACGGCTCCCAAGCTCTCCCCCCCTTTCCCACTCCCCCTCCCCTTCTCCACTCCCCCTTCCTCCCTCCCTCCCCCTCTTCCCCCCTCCCCCCCCTTCTCCCACTCCCCCCCCAATATAATTATTCCCTCCCCCCCATCCTCAATAAATACTTACCTCCTTCTCTCCTCTCTAGCTCCCTAGCTTTGCCCCTTTTTTTTTATTTCCTTTTCTCTCTATCTCTCCATTTTTTCTTTCTTCTCTCTCTTCTCTTTCTCTGCTCTCCTCTCTATCTTTTCTCTTCACTCTTTCTCTCGCGTCTCCTCTCTGCTCTTCTTAACTCTCGTTCTCCATCTCCTCTCTCTCTCAGCTCTCTCTCGCGCAGCCAATCGCCTCTTTTCCTCGTAAAAATTCTCTTGTTCTCTCTCTATATTTCTCTTCTCTTCTCTTCTCTCTCATCTCTCTCACTTTTCTCTCTTACTCCCCCCCCCCCTCTCGCGCTGGACGCGATGCAGGGGGGGTGGGGGTGTTTTGCGCGCGCTTTCTCTCTCTTTCTCGCAGCATCTCTAACCCTAATCACTCTTTCTCACACGACAGACCCTCTCTCTCTCTCTGCGGTTCTTCTCTCTCAAGAACTCGGCTCTCTCTCCTCTCTCTCGCTCTCCTCCTCATTCTTAACACTCTCTCTACCTTCGCTCCCCCTCTCTCTTCTCTACCCCCCCCCCCCTCTCTTCCTCTCTCTTTCTATCCTCTCATCTTCTCTTCTCTTCTCTCTCTCTCTCTCTTATTCAGCGGCTCTCTCTCTAAACATATGTTTTTGTAGATATATATTTATATATACATCCATCTCTCTCTCCCCCCTCTCTTCTCTCTCTCTCTTCCTCTCCCTCTCTCTCTCGGCCACAAACGCCATCTCTCTTCATCGCGCTCTCTCTCTCTAACCTCCCCGCCCCCCCCCCCCCCCACCCCTCCCCCCCCCTTCCCCCCCCCCCCCCCCCTCACAAAATATGCCTCGCTCTTCCCCCCCCTCTCTTTCTATCCTACGCTCTCTTATCTCTTTCTCTCTCTCTCTCTCTCTCTCTCTTCTCTCGGCTCTCTCGCTTTACTTTTCTTGTCGCCGTCGTGCCAATTACCCTCGCTCTTGCTCTCTTCTCTATTCTCTTTAATCCTATCGCGCGCAGCTCTACTCGTTCCTCCCTATCCTTGCTCCTCTCGTCTTTCTCTCTAATCTTTCTCTATCTGCCGCCCATCTTTCTCTCTCTCTCATCTGCGCTCTTCTGCTATTCTTCCTGTTCTCTCCATTCTCTAATTTCCTCTCTTGCTCTCTTTCTCTATTCTATTCTCCTCTCTCTCTCGCTCTCCTTTTTCTCTCTGCCGTTCTCTCTTTCTCTCTCATTACTCTCTCTCATCTTCTTACTTCTCTTGATCTCCTCTTCCTACCTCCCCCCCCCCCCCCCCCCCCCCCTCCCCCCTCCCTCTCTCATCTCTCTCTAGTCGATTCCCCTTTTCTCTATTCTCCTCTCTCATTCTCCCTCTTCTTGCTCTCTTGATATGGCCACCGGATGCTATAGGTCAAGGTCAGTCCCCTCAATAAATCTAGAAAGCAAATCCTTGTGACGAAAGGACAATGAACAAAAGGACCGAAAGGACATTGAACACGCACACTTTCTTTCGTGTTTTTTCTCTTTCTCTCTCTCTCTTAATCTATTTTTCTTTCTTTCTCTATCTCTTAATCTCTTTT
>NW_028234423.1:4452910-4467910 GCF_977035675.1 Penaeus japonicus | reverse complement strand
GTATGCGTCGTTGGGGTCAAAGTACCAAACTAAGGATCCCACAGCAGGAGGAAAAGCTGTTTGCCACGACGATTGTAGTATGTCCATAGGTTTCCTCTGCTCTCTTGAAGCTATAACTGTGCTTCTCGAGCTTCCTTAAAGTCTTGGGACATCGGTTTTCTTGCAAAGCAGCTGGTTTGATAGCGAAGCAAAATTCTGCATGCCGACGTTTAGAAGATATAATGGTTGTTTTGTGTTGATGGTGGATGGTGATTCACTGTAAGCGTATAATTCTGGGACAAACTGGTGGGCCAGGACAGTGAGTCGTGGCCAACCAATGCATTGTTAAAGGCATCTTTATGACCCTGTTCGTGCGCTCCACAAACCATTAGCTCTGTGGGTGATACCGGATGGTATAATGATGAGATGTTCGATCATTGACAAAGTCATTGAAGAGGCGACTAGTGAATTGGGACCCATTGTCAGTTTTGAATAGCCTTGGAGGGCCAAACAGTGTCACCATTTGTCCACAAAGGCTCGTGTGAATAGTGGTTGCTGTGGCACTAAGAAGTGGGCACAACTTGGATGATAGCAATCGTTTGAATGTTGAAATTCTTTAATACTGGCCATCACGAAAGGGAATTGGACTGGCCCTAGGTCGAAGATATCCAATGATTCCGCTAAGTGAGCCTCAGTAGTGGCGCACCACCATTCGGAACAGCTTTGGGGAGTACTTTGTTTGCTGGAACATGGCAGTTGTTCTACGTATTCTTTGCAATCACTGAACATGTCTTACACAAGTAGAACATTGATTTTGCATTTTCATATGTTCTGTGATTCCCGGATGAGATGCCAATGTGGTAGGTGAGCTGCTTTAAAGCTGAGTATCTTTTGGCTTCAGGAACTACCAACTGATGTATATTGATCAGGCAGGTGCTCAGGCGATACATGGACCCCTTCTTTGACTCATACTCCTCCAATGAAGTGGCCATTTCTTCTTTGGTACCATACACCAATTAAGTACTTTAAGGTCTGCGAGCTGCGGAACATCGTTTGCTGTTCAGCCACAAAGTGTTGAGGATTGGTCAGTAATTCTGGCAAGTCGAAACTCGGTGGGCATTTATCCAATAAATGCAGCCACATTTCTTGAGCGCAGATTCAGGCACGTAATTAGTTGGGCCTTCTTTGTAGCATATACTAAAACAAGGAATGAACAGTCATGTGAACGTAAGTGTCATCCTAGGTGATTTTGTCTTTTGGAAAAACACATGGACCTAGAGGGCGTTGATCTGTATATATGACATAGTGATGTCAATACCAAAATAGGGTAAAACATTGTTACTCTTCAACAACATACGGGCCTCAATTCAATGGCTGGATTCTTCTTTCAGCAACACTCAGTTTCGGCTGTAGTAGGCTTATTGCATGGGGGGAGTTATCATCGCCCTTTGCATAAGACTGCTAGGGCAATAGAAAGAAGCATCAGTATGGAGTCAACTTGCGTTCAAAGTCGGTTGCCCGTAGGACTGGAAGCGGGCATCAACCTCTGCTTAGCTCTTTCGAAGGCCGACTGTTGCTCTGGCCCCAAGCCATTTTGGGCCTTCTTAAGGAGAGTGTAAGGGTGACGATATGGCGGCTACCCGGGACATGTTTTCTGATAAAGTGTGCTCCTAAGAAAAGCCGAACACACCTGACCGTGCGGGTGCTGGCGTCATAGCACTGGCAGCTACCTTGTCCTGGTTGGAAGTACTCCTTCGGGACTGATGTATATCCCAAGAAGTTTATAGTGGTGCTGCGAAGTTACACTTCTCTTAGTTGAGTTCATCCCCGCGTTTTAGAAGTTGCAGAGTCCTCTCTAAGTCTTGTAGATGCTGCTCAAACAGGGACTGTAGACCACAATATCGTCGAGATACGAGAACACTCATAGGGGTGGCGTCCAAGTATGGTGTCAGGAGAACATTCATGGTGGCGTTGAAAGGTCGGAAGCGGCTGTAGGCTAACCAAAGGGGAAGTCGTAACGATACTTGGAAAAAAGACGGTACCGTTGAAAATGCAAGTCTTTGGTCTGTCAGGCAGATGGTTCTACTTCAATGCAGTAGGCAGTCTTGCATCCAGGGTGGTAAATGTAGTAGAGGTCCAGATTCGTCGTTTAGGAGATCTAGTCTTGGAAGAGGGGTAAGTGTCCTTTCTGGTCACAGCATTAGGCCCCGGTAGTCTACACAGATCTTAAATCCATCCTGCTACTACACAAGGGACTATGGGCTAAGCCAAGGGTTGTCGATGGATAAATACTTCCAGAAATTAGCATGGGTGTCACATTGTGGCGGATAGTTTGGCGGGGTAGATTGCGGCTGTCTCATGACGAAATACATACAGGTTTTGCATCCTGTAGCTATGGTGTGACGGACTCCTGGTACAAGCTACAGTCTTCTCCACCATCAAGACAACTGGTACGCACTCATACTGATAGGTATTTTGCTGCTGTTGGGTTCCATCAAGTGCTTCAGTGGTGGTTGAATGCCAGGCTCATCTCCAAGATTGTCGGCCAAAATAGCAAAGGCAGACTTGCATGTGGCAATGCGCAAGTTGACGATGGCAAGGAGGATTCCTTCAGTATCAAACTCCCCAATTCAAAGGCGTCATCTTGTAAAGTAATCCATTTCCATTTTCAGGGTCTGAGTGGGTTCATCAGATCGAGTTGTATTTTCAAGAATTCTCTTCACGTGGTAGATGCGAGTCAAAATCTAGGTTCCAGGGGTTGGGTTCTCACCACAGTTTCTCTTCCAGACTATCAGAATCATCATCAGAATTCCGGCAGGGCAGTGACTTAATCTTTCTTCTCTTTCAGGTGATTGCGATAGGTTCAGTTCAACAGTAATGACATCTCTTTCAGTAGTGCCTCCAAAAAAAGCGTCTCCATCTCGGTCTGTGTAGGCCGCAGGTTTGTAGTGGTCAAACAGGTGATCTTTAACGATTTGGCTCTGTGAAGACTAAGAATACTGACTTTTCACTAAGAATCAGCTTACCATGGGATGAGTTGGCTCTAGACTTTAGAGTAAAAATTTAGTCGCTGTAGGAGATCAATGCCTAAAAGTAGTCCCCTGGGAAATCTAGGTCAGCTATCAGAGAGTAGGGGTTCAGAGCATCTTCCTGTTCTAACTCATACCTTAGGTCACTCAGCCATGGATGCAGAGGTTTAACCAGAGACACCCTTAGGAACTTTGTTCCGTAATCGTAGTCTCAGTCGCCATAGGATCAAGCGGTTCCATCCAGTTTTCTTAACAAGGGTTGACTTGCGAGCCCGCGTTGTCTATAAAGGACATGATGGGACTGCCTTCAGCATTGAGTTACTTGGAGAGGGTCGTCCTTGAAGATCTAGCGTTTCTCTCCTGTTGCTGCAATTTGTTCTCAGCAGGTGCACCCAAGCCCTGACGTTCCCTGTGGAGTAGTTAGCAGTGGGTCTGGGAACAGCGACCTCCCTTGGCCAGCGAGGAAAGAAGGAACGGGACAGCTTTGCTAACATTTACAGATCCCACAAACGATAGCGTGTACCAGGGTTGGTTCTGGGTGGTGATCTTTGGGCTGCTTTGCATTCATGAGTAGAGTGACCGTGCAACCTAATGGAACTCACACCAGGGTAGTTCTTGTCGGAGGTTCTGGGTGGCGAGCTGTGACGTTGCGGTTTCTGCTGTAACTGGTGAAGGACACGGTTATATGGGCGGACGATCTGGCTGTCACGAGGTTGGTCGGATGACCTCATTTCGGGGATGTGGCGGTTTTTCGGTCGTTCTGTCCATGGCGAATCCCATTACGCGATTCCACACACGCTGTGCGGCCTCTGCTAGGTCTGGAGCTGCACAGTCATCTTTAAGAGCCAGCAGGTTCTCGGAGCCACCCGGGAAGGCCTCTGAAAGAAATTATCCTCCTGACAAGCGCTAAAGGATATCACTATGGCATCGTGATGATCCTCTTACTCACTGGTTACACTGAAGCCTCCAATCTGAAGGAAGTAGTCCATTGGGGCTTGGCTGGAACCCATTGACTGGCTGTAGAGAACTTTGGAAAAAGTCCTGCAGCATTATATGGTCCCGCGGCAACTATTATGGGTTCTGCTTAAAATGAGGCAAATAACGAATGTGGTCAAACTGTTGGGAGGTATATAATCATGTCCGATCTACCCCGACAACTAGCTCTAGCGGCTCTGACTGTAGGCTTCATCTGTTCGCTGGGTTCACCTAGGTTTTCTATAGAACGGATCCAGCTCTCGTATCTCATGTTCCGTTTCAACGGGTCGTTGGCACTAGTCTCCCCTTTGAAATTGGTACTGGTTCCTTGGCTACATGTACGAGATGGCTGGTTGGCAGGATCTGTGCGGCTGAAGAAGTGGATCACTGGAGGGCAGTGAACGACCCCCTGTTTTCTTGAGAGGACTGGAGAGGGACGGGTTGTTGAAGGTGCCACCTTGTAGTGGTTGCTCGCAAAGGTTCCATTGACGAGTCGGACAGGCAGCTCAGGCAAAGGCACTTGGTGAGAAGTGCGTGAAGATAACTGACGGTCAGATCCATGGCTGCTGACGAACAGGAACACTGGTTGGAGTGGGTTCGCTGGATAGAGCACGGGAAGTAAGTTGCGCAAGTTGTTGTCGCAGAGAGCCAGCTCTTGGTCCTTCACCAGCAATTGTTGTTGAAGAAGGCTCAAAGGATCAGCATGCTGGGTTGTGTTCGGGAAGATGACGGCTCATCCGAGAAGCGTTTGCCAGTCTGAGTGCTAGGCAATGTAGGAGGTTCAGAATGCCCCTCGGCAACTGTATCCTGTCCACTATCCCTCGTATCTGCTGCATTAGGAAGCTGGATCAGTGGTGTGGCTCAGCCTCTCTTCTAGACAGAGAGCCTTTCCTCCTTGGCTCCTGCAGAACCCCTCCATCATGGCCGTCATCCGCCCTCCATACGGCCATCTGCTCTTGTATTTCCTCCATCATCCCCACTTCCCTCTGGATGACTTGAATGGCTTCCGCTCCTTGCCCAGATCCACTCATGACCACAGGAAACAAACTGACGTGTTCTGGTTGGCTGGAGACAGACTGCGGAACTGGGTAAACTGGATGCTGACCGACCCCTCCTTGGCTTTGGCATCACACTTCACCTCATCAAAGCACACACGAACACATGAAAGTTAATCACTAGTATTCCTCACAATTCCTTTCAACAGAGTACCTTATGAGAGAATCAGTTAGCATTGGAGAGAAGACACATTAATACATGAAAGTATTCCTGACTGACCTATAAGAGAGCCACAAAAAAAACTAGATAAAAAAGAAAGTAAAATAAAAAGTTAAGCGATTAAGAATACAAAGAAAACTTTCTGAAAAGGAGACAAAATCATTTAAAAATTATATAAAATGGGGAAAACAATGTATTAACACGACATTAATAAGCTGGAAGTAGTAGAGAAGCAAGGATTAGCCAGAACTAAGAAGAAAATAGAATGGAACTGAAGAACAGCCCAAATAAAAAGGATGTAAGGAGTTCTTGTGAGCACAAGGGAGACCCCGATAGGCAGGCTTAGGGGCCAGAACTGGGCCCCGTTTTAGGTCCCTCAAAATAATAACAAAGCAATTATCCCCATACCCAGAATTCTAATTTACTCGGGTGCCGGTGTAGAGGCTTACGTGTTGGAGACAGGTAATATAAAAACCATGGCAAAAGCATCATCAGCTAATAATGTCAGCAGTAAACAATACTAATAAAAGTTGATAATCGTTAATAACAAAAAATAAATATAATAATAATTCCTTAAAAAAAAAGCTGACTATAATAAAAGAGCAATGATAAAAAGCGAAGTTATTTTCATTAAGCAGTTCCAGATGTGATCCTCTTTCTATTATAGATTACAGCCGTTCCAGCTCCTAATTGTGGCAAGTAACGTAAGGAAAAGAAATACCGCACGGGCTCATAGGGTCACCTTTGTGATGAATTTCCGGCTAGAGGGCCCACTCCAGGCACTGATTCTCTCAGGACAAGGGTATTGACCACACCAAAGTCCGGCTGACACCTGTTTATTATGTCATAATTCCAGGGGCTTTTGGCGAACACTCTGCTACTTAGGGACATACATTTTTCTTTTCAGAGTAATCAGATAATGATAACGCTTAAAGATAATGGCACCTTTTTTAACGTGGAAAACTAAATAGATAGTAAAATATGCTGAATAAAACACAATTGATCACATTAGAAAATAAATAGAACTCAAACAACACGAAATGAAATATCAAAAGATGTAGTGACTAAAATTGGACTTTTAAGATATAAAATATAAGCAAAATTATAAAAAACAGGCTCGGGTGAAAGCATAAAAGATAACAAAATAAGGTAAAACACATCAAACATAAAATTATGGAGAGCTAACCAGCTGCATATGCAAGATATTAAAACAAAAGAGGTCGCAGGCGAAAGTAAAAGAACGCCAAACAAAAGATTAACCTGCAGTTGCCAACTAGTAAATAAAATCAAATAAAATCAAATAAAAGGAAAATGGCAATGAAATCTAAAATTAAGTCAAACTAAAGGTGATGCAGCTGATTAACTAAAATAAAATCCACCCAAAGTATAAACACAAAATTAGATAAAACAATACACTGATAAAATTGACAAGAACTGTGACAACCCTTACGTAAAATGTGAAAAATAAACAAATACAATAAAAACGAAAGGAAATAAATTAAAACAAACATAAAAAGGAAATGCCAAAATGAAAGTAAAGAAGGCTATTAAGACACGTAATGTGATGCCTGTAGCCAATCTGTATATGCGTGTGTGTGTGGGCGTATGTGTGTGGGTGTGTGTAGCATCAGGCGACAGTGGTGGGTCATGATGGACCTGTGGAAAGGAACAGGAATGGGTAGAAAGGAGTAAGGATTTGACAAGCTAGGGTGGGATATGGAAGGAAGAGGTCTAGGTATGTGAGAATTAGGGAGTGAGGATGCGAGGAAAACGGGAGAGGAAACGAAGAAAACGGGGGTGAGGCTGCGCGGAACAGGGTGAGGATGCGTGGAACAGGGTGACAAGGCAGAGGTTACAAGGTTGGGCTGCAGGTTACAGGAGTGGGTGCAGGTCTCAGGAACAGGACAGGTTGCAGGATGAGGACAGGAGCGAGAGGGGAGGGGAGGATCCCAACCTCACAATCCCTCCACCACCTGCGGGGTCGAAGAGAGCAGCGGAGACCCTGGAAAGACAAAACAAAGGTGGCCAGAGCCCATTACTTGCCACAAAAACTATATATACACACCCAGCTGGAACGTTCTGGAACTGCTAGACATAGAATCATTTGAATATATTGCAACATCAATAAATCAAGATCTGTAACAGGTAACTCAGCTGCAAGGAAGCTTAATAGTTAATTAGTCCAAACTCTGTTCAGATATGACACGGATTACTGGAATCTATCTGCAATTGGTCCAAGTATCTGCTATGATTCCTCGTCACTGTGCGCCATATCTGGAAAACTACTGTGTGCTCCAAGTGAGGGTAGAGCACCTGAGTCAGCACCATCTCGATCTGGTACTGGATTACTTCTGGCGGGTTCAGCAGGCACTGAATTACTGCTACTCGGAGTAGGAACTTCTGGTCCATTGCAATCACCTGGATCTTCTGGATCGGAGTCTGATTCTTCAGAAGAGTAGGAGAGCTCAGCTGACGATTTGAAAGGCTTCAAATGGCTTAAATGAGCTCGTCGTTGGACATCAGTGTGGACGTCTCTGACCTCGAATGCTAGTGGGCCTAACTGGGTAACAACCCTAGCAGGACCTTTCCATCGGCCCGTGAGGGGTGTATGCCGTCCGTGGTCAAAGTACCAAACTAAGGATCCCACAGCAGGAAGGAAACGCTCCCGTTTGCCACGATTGTAGTATCGTCCATAGGTTCCTCTTGCCTCTCTTGAAGCAGTAACTGCAGCTTCTCGAGCTTCCCTTAAACGTTCTTGGAGACATCGGTTTTCTGCAAAGACAGCCTGGTTTGATAGCCCGACAGCAAAATTTGCATGCCGACCCGTTAGAAGATATAATGGTTGTTCTTGTGTTGATCGGTGGATGGCTGAATTCACCTGTAAGCGTAATTCTGGGACAAACTGGTGCCAGACACGTGGTCGCTGGCCAACCAATGCAGTTAAGGCACTCTTTATGACCCTGTTAGTGCGCTCCACTAACCCATTAGCTTGAGGGTGATACCGGATGGTATAATGATGAGATGTTCGCATCATCTGACAAAGCTCATTGAAGAGGCGACTAGTGAATTGGGACCCATTGTCAGTTTGAATAGCCCTTGGAGGTCCAAACAGTGTCACCCAATGGTCCACAAAGGCTCGGTGAATAGTGGTTGCAGTGGCACTACGAAGGGGCACAACTTGGAGATAGCGTGAATGTTGATCTATAATACTCAGCCCATAACGAACGGGAATTGACTGGCCTAGGTCGAAGATATCCATTGATACCCGCTCTAGTGGAGCCTCAGCTAGTGGAGCACCACCCATTGGAACAGCTTGGGGAGTACCTCTTGTTTGCTGGCAAACATGGCAGTGTTCTACGTATTCTTTGCAATCACTGAACATGTTTACCCAGTAGAACATAGATTTTGCATTTTCATATGTTTCTGTGAATACCCGGATGAGATGCCAATGGTGGTAGGTGAGCTGCCTTTAAAGCTGAGTTCTTTAGGTTCTCAGAACTACCAACTGATGTAATATCTGATCAGGAAGGTGCCTCAGGCGATACATGACCCCTTCTTTGACCTCAAACTCCTCCAATGAAAGAGGCCATTTCTTCTTTGGTACCATACCACCAATTAAGTACCTTCTAAGGTCTGCGAGCTGCGGATCATCTTCTTGCTGTTCAGCCAAAGTGTCTGATGATAGGTCAGTAATTCTGGCAGTCGAAACCGGTGGCATTTGATCCAACTCAAGTGCAGCCACATTTCTTGAGAGCAGATCAGGCACGTAATTAGTTGGGCCTTCTTTGTAGCATATACTAAAATCAAGGAATGACAGCTCATGTGCGTAACGTGTCATCCTAGGTGATTTTGTCTTCTTGGAAAACACATGGACTAGAGGGCGATGATCTGTATATATGACAAAGTGCCTGCCATACAAATAGGAGTTAAACACTTGTACTCCTTCAACAACACTAAGGGCCTCCAAATCAATGGCTGGATATCTTCTTTCAGCATCCCTCAGCTTCCGGCTGTAGTAGGCTATTGCATGGGGCGAGTTATCATCTGCCCTTTGCATAAGACATGCCCCTAGGGCAATAGAAGAAGCATCAGTATGGAGCTCAAACTTGCGTTCAAAGTCCGGTTGCCGTAGGACTGGAGCGGACATCAACCTCTGCTTCAGCTCTTCGAAGGCCGACTGTTGCTCTGGCCCCCAAGTCCATTTCTGGGCCTTCTTAAGGAGCAAGTGTAAGGGTGACGATATGGCGGCATACCCAGGGACATGTTTTCTGAAAAAGCCTGTGCATCCTAAGAAACGCCGCACACCCCTGACAGTGCGGGGTGCTGGAGTCTTGGCAATGGCAGCTACCTTGTCCTGGTTGGGAAGTACTCCATCGGGACTGATTGTATATCCCAAGAAGTTTATAGTAGTAGCTGCGAAGTTACACTTCTCTATGTTGAGCTTCAGCCCAGCAGCTTTTAGAAGTTGCAGAGTCTCTCCTAAGTCTTGTAGATGCTGCTCAAACCCAGGACTGTAGACCACAATATCGTCGAGATAACATAGGGTGTGGCGTCCAAGTACTGGTGTCAGGAGAACATTCATGGTGCGTTGAAAGGTCGAAGGTGCTGTAGCTAAACCAAAGGGGAGTCGACAGAATTGAAAAAGACGGTACCCGTCTGAAAATGCAGTCTTTGGTCTGTCAGATGGTTCAACTTCAATAGCCCAGTAGGCAGCTCTTGCATCCAGGGTGGTAAATGTAGTAGCAGGTCCCAGCTCGTCGATTAGAGCATCTATTCTTGGAAGAGGGTAAGTGTCCTTTCTGGTCACAGCATTAAGGCCCCGGTAGTCTACACAGAATCTTAAACTCCCATCCTTCTTCTTCACAAGGACTACTGGGCTAAGCCAAGGGCTTGTCGATGGCTCAATAACTCCAGAACTTAGCATGGTGTCACATTGCTGGCGGATAGTTTGGCGGGTAGATTGCGGCAGTCTCCACTGACGAATACATACAGGTTTAGCATCCCCTGTAGCTATGGTGTGACGGACTCCTGGTACTAAGCCTACAGCCTCTTCTCCACCATCAAACAACACCTGGTACTCACTCAAAAGACTATGTATTTGCTGCTGTTGGGGTTCCATCAAGTGCTCAAGTGGTGGTGATGCAGGCTCATCCTCCAAGGCCCCAATAGACAAGGCAGCTTCGCATGTGGCAATGGCAGTTGACGATGGCAAGGTGGAATCTTCAGTATCAAACTCCTCAAATTCAAAGGCGTCATTTGTAAAGTAATCCCATTCCATTTCAGGTCCTGAGTCGGGTTCATCAGATGAGTCTGTATCTTCACAGATTTCTCCTTCAAGTGGTACATGCGAGTCAAAATCTAGCTTCCATGGGTTGGGGTTCTCACCAACAGTTTCTCTTCCAGATATCAGATCATCATCCAGAATTCCGGCAGTGACTAATCTTTCTTCTCTTTCAGGTGATTGCGATAGGTTCACGTCTTCAACAGTAATGACATCTCTTTCAGGTAGTGCCTCCAAAACAAGCGTCTCCATCTCGGTCTGTGTAGCCGCAGAGTTTGTAGTGGTCAACAGGCTGATCTTTAACGATTTGGCTTCTGTGAAGACTACAGAATACTGACTTTTCCCTAAGATCAGCTTACCATGGGATGAGTTGGCTCTAGACTTTAGTGTAAAATTTAGTCGATGTAGGAGATCAATGCCTAAAAGTACGTCCCCTGGGAAATCTAGGTCAGCTATCAGAGTAGGGTGTTCAAGAGCATCTTCCTGGTCTAACTCATACCTTAAGGTCACTTCAGCCACTGGATGCAGAGGTTTACCAGAGACACCCCTTAGAACTTTGTCCGATAATCGTCGTCTCAGTCTGCCATCAGGATCAAGCCGGTCCATCACAGTTTTCTTAACAAGGGTGACTTGCGAGCCCGTGTCTATAAAGGACATGATGGGACTGCCTTCAGCATTGAGTACTGCGAGAGGTCGTCCTTGAAGATATAGCGTATTCTCTCCTGTGGCTGCAATTTGTCTCAGCTGGCTGCACACAAGCCCTGACGTTCCCTGTGGAGTAGTTGCCAGTGGGGCTGGGAACGCGACCTCCCTGGCCCGCGAGAAAGGGACAGCTTCTGCTAAAATGTCCAGGATCACCACAACGATAGCAGCTGTACCTGGGTTGGTTCTGGCGTGGTGATCTTTGGGCTGCTTTGCATTCATGAGTAGAGTGACCATGCAACCTATGGAACTCACACCAGGGTAGTTCTTGTCGAGTTCTGGGTGGCGAGCTGTGTTGCGGTTCTGCTGTAACAGGATGAAGGTCACGGTATCTGGGCGGACGATCTGGCTGTCCACGAGGTTGGTCGGTGACATCATTCGGGGACTGGTGGCGGTTCGGTTCTGTTCCATGGCGAATCCCATTACGCGAATTCCACACACGCTGTGCGGCCTCTGCTAGGTCTGGAGCAGCACAGTCATCTTTAAGAGCCAGCAGGTCTCGGAGCCACCCGGGAAGGCCTGAAAGAAATACCCTCCTGACAAGCGCTAAAGGATCTCCTATGGCATCGTGATGATCTCTTACTCCCTGGTACACTGAAGCCTCAATCTGTAGGAAGTAGTCCATTGGGGCTTGGCTGGAACCCATTGCCTGGCTGTAGAGAACTTTGAAAAAGTCTGCAGCAGTATATGTCCCGCGGAACTTTCTATGGAGTTCTGCCTTAAATGAGGGCCAACTAACGATGTGGTCAAACTGTTGGGAGTTTATAATCATGTCCGCTCTACCCCGACAACTAGCTCTAGCGGCTCTGATGTAGGCTTCATCTGTTGCTGGTCTCACTAGGTTTTCTATAGAACGGATCCAGCTCTCGATCTCATGGTTCCGTTTCAACGGGTCGTTGGCACTAGTCTCCCCTTTGAAATGTGGTACTGGTTCCCTTGGCAACATGTACGAGATGGCTGGTTGGCAGGATCTGTGGTGCGGCTGAAGAAGTGGATCACTGGAGGGCAGTGAACGACCCCCTGTTTCTTGAGAGGACTGGAGAGGGACGGGTTGTTGAAGGGTGCCACCTTGTAGTGGTTGCTCGCAAAGGTTCCATTGACGAGTCGGACAGGCAGGCTCAGGCAAAGGCACTTGGTGAGAAGTGCGTGAAGATAACTGACGGTCAGGATCCATGGGCTGCTGACGAACAGGAACACTGGTTGGAGTGGGTTCGCTGGATAGAGCACGGGAAGTAAGTTGCGCAAGTTGTTGTCGCAGGAGAGCCAGCTCTTGGTCCTTCACCAGCAATTGTTGTTGAAGAAGGCTCAAAGGATCAGCATGCTGGGGTTGTGTTCGGGAAGATGACGGCTCATCCGGAGAAGCGTTGCCAGTCCGTGTGCTAGGCAATGGAGGAGGTTCAGATGCGCCCTCGGCAACTGTATCCTGTCCACTATCCCTCGTATCTGCTGCATTAGGAGCTGGATCAGTGGTGTGGCTCAGCCTCTCTTCTAGACGAGAGAGCCTTTCTCCTTGGCTCCTGCAGAACCCCTCCATCATGGCCGTCATCCGCTCCTCCATACGGGCCATCTGCTCTTGTATTTCCTCCATCATTCCTACTTCCCTCTGGATGGCTTGAATGGCTTCTGCTCCTTGCCCAGATCCACTCATGACCACAGGAAACAAACTGACGTGTTCTGGGTTGGCTGGAGACAGACTGCGGGAACTGGGTAAACTGGATGCTGACCGACCCCTCCTTGGCTTTGGCATCACGACTTCACCTCATCAAAGCACACACGAACACATGAAAGTTAATCACTAGTATTCCTCACAATTCCTTTCAACAGAGTACCTTATGAGAGAATCAGTTAGCATTGGGAGAGAAGACACATTAATACATGAAAGTATTCCTGACTGACCTATAGAGAGCCACAAAAAAAACTAGATAATAAAAGAAAGTAAAATAAAAAGTTAAGCGATTAAGAATACAAAGAAAACTTTCTGAAAAGGAGACAAATCATTTAAAAATTATATAAAATGGGGGAAAACAATGTATTAACACGACATTAATAAGCTGGAAGTAGTAGAGAAGCAAGGATTAGCCAGAACTAAGAAGAAAATAGAATGGAACTGAAGAACAGCCCAAATAAGAAAGGATGCAAAAAGACTGGGTAAATCAAGACGAGACAAAGTCTAGAAAAGTAATGCAGGATAGATAAAGAGGATTAAGAAGGACAAAAGAAGGGTTCCAGGAAAAAGGAAAAAATCATGTGAAATAAGCGTAATCAAATTATGCAAAAGAACATAAAATGCTCGGCACCAAAAGTTCATAAAACACTAGGAAAAAAAATCATAAAATATTGGGCAAAAAGATTATATAAAATGCATAGCAGAAAATAAATAAATACGTGGCAAAAAGTACCTAAAATGCGTGGCAAAAAGTACATAAAATAAGTAGCTCTCCAAAAATGCAATGTTCATGCAATTAACAAATCCCGGCATGAAAAATCTGATCCTGGACACCCCAACACGTATCCACAAAGACACCGGCCCCACGTTGGGCGCCAAAAATGATCCGTTACGATCTGTAAGGGTTCTGTGAGCACAAGGGACCCCGATAGGCGGCTTAGGGGCCAGAACTGGGCCCCGTTTGGTCCCTCAAAATAAAAGCAATTATCCCCTCCCAGATTCAATTACTCGGGTGCCGGTGTAGAGGTTACGTGTTGGAGAGGTAATATAAAAACCATGGCAAAAGCATCATCAGTAATAATGTCAGCAGTAACAATACTAATAAAAGTGATAATCGTTAATAAAAAAAATAATAATAATTCTTAAAAAAGTGACTATAATAAAAGAGCAATGATAAAAAGCGAAGTTATTTTCTTAAGCAGTTCCAGATGTGATCTCTTTCTATTATTTACAGCCGTTCCAGCTCCTAATTGTGGCAAGTAACGTAAGAAATACGGGCTCATAGGTCACCTTTGTGATGAATTTCCGGCTAGGGGCACTCCAGGCTGTCTCTCAGGAAGGGTATTGACCACACCAAAGTCGGGCTGACACTGTTTATTATTCATAATCCAGGGGTTTTGCGAACCCTGTACTTAGGACATACATTTTTCTTTTCAGGTAATCAGATAATGATAACGTTAATAATGGCACCTTTAACGTGGAAAACTAAATAGATAGTAAAATACGCTGAATAAAACACAATTAATCACATTAGAAAATAAATAGAACTAAAACACGAAATGAAATATCAAAAGATGTAGTGACTAAAATTGGACTTTTAAGATATAAAATATAAGCAAAATTATAAAAACAGGCTCGGGTGAAAGCATAAAAGATAACAAAATAAGGTAAAACACATCAAACATAAAATTATGGAGAGCTAACCAGCTGCATATGCAAGATATTAAAACAAAAGAGGTCGCAGGCGAAAGTAAAAGAACGCCAAACAAGACGTTGCAAAAACGCTAAAAGGTTAACCTGCAGTTGCCAATTAGTAAATAAAATCAAATAAAATCAAATAAAAGGAAAATGGCAATGAAATCTAAAATTAAGTCAAACTAAAGGTGATGCAGCTGATTAACTAAAATAAAATCCACCCAAAGTATAAACACAAAATTAGATAAAACAATACTGATAAAATCTGATTACATCATCACGCTACTTGACAAGAACTGTGACAACCCTTACGTAAAATGTGAAAAATAGACAAATACATAAAACGAAAGGAAATAAATTAAAACAAACATAAAAAGGAAATGCCAAAATGAAAGTAAAGAAGGCTAAGACACGTAATGTGATGCCTGTAGCCAATCTGTATATGCGTGGGTGTGTGG
>NW_028234423.1:4427910-4430410 GCF_977035675.1 Penaeus japonicus | reverse complement strand
TGTGTCGTCCTTATGACCTTCTGCTCTTCCTTCCTAATTGACCTGTGTCGTCCTTATGACCTTCTGCTCTTCCTTGAAACCTAATTGACCTGTGTCGTCCTTATGACCTTCTGCTCTTCCTTCCTAATTGACCTGTGTCGTCCTTATGACCTTCTGCTCTTCCTTCCTAATTGACCTGTGTCGTCCTTATGACCTTCTGCTCTTCCTTCCTAATTGACCTGTGTCGTCCTTATGACCTTCTGCTCTTCCTTCCTAATTGACCTGTGTCGTCCTTATGACCTTCTGCTCTTCCTTCCTAATTGACCTGTGTCGTCCTTATGACCTTCTGCTCTTCCTTCCTAATTGACCTGTGTCGTCCTTATGACCTTCTGCTCTTCCTTGAAACCTAATTGACCTGTGTCGTCCTTATGACCTTCTGCTCTTCCTTGTAACCTTCCGTGACCTAATTGACCTGTGGCATTCTTCTGTTGCTGCTGTTGTGTGTGTTCCTGACGCTCGATCGGGTTTGTCGGCTGAGAGGTTGAGTTGTATTCAATTGGTGAATTGGTTGATGTTTGCCGGTTTTCTTGAGGTAGGAGGGAAGGAGCGAAAGAGGAGGAGGAGAAAAGACGATAACGCCGCATAAAAAAAAAGTTTAACAATAGAACGCAAAAAAAAAGAAGAAAAAAGTACGAATTTACTTTACAATAGAACGAAAAAAAGGAAAAAAGAAAAAGAAGCACGAATTGGTTTAACAATAGAACGCAAAGAAAAAAGAAACAAAAAACAAATAAACAAACAAACAAAAAAAGGAAATAAAACAGATAAATAGACTAAAAAAACTGGAGGGGAGAAAAAGCAGTAACTTCGATCCCCTTGTATTCAATTCAAAAACAGTGAAAGTCTTAGACGATTCTTCTTCCTCTGCGTGAGTGGGCCCCCCCCCCTCCCCCCACTATAAACAATTAAAGGAGGATCCAAAACCATAAAGTAGCTCCAGACACTGATTTTCTCTCTCTCTCTCTTTTTTTTTTTTTTTTTTTTTTTTTTTAGGTGGGGGTGGGAGGTGAGGTGGGAGGGAGGGAAGAGTTGGGGTGGGGGGGAGGGAGGAGGTGGGGTGGGAGGGAGGGAAGAGTTGGGGTGGGAGGGAGGGAGGAGGTGGGGTGGGAGGGAGGGAAGAGTTGGGGTGGGAGGGAGGGAGGAGGTGGGGGAAGGGAGGAGAAGGAAGGAGGTAGGAGGAGGTAGGAGGGAATTGGGGCAGGAGGGAGGGTAGAGGAGGAAGAAGAGGGAGGAGGAAGGAGGAGGGTGGAAGGAGGAAGAGGAGGGAGGGAGGAGGTGGGGGAAAGGAGGAGAAGGAAGGAGGTAGGAGGAGGTAGGAGGGAGGAGGGAGGAAAGAGGAGGAAGAGGAGGGAGGAAGGAGGTGGGGCAGGGAACATGGGAGGTGGGGTTGGAGGGCATGGAGGAGGGAGGAAGGAGGAGGAGAATGGAGGAAGGAGGAGGGAGAAGGGAGGAGGGAGGAAGGAGCAGAGAGGAGGGAGGAATGAGGGAGGATGGAGGAGGGAGGAGATGTAAGGAGGAGGGAAATAGGAGGTGGGAAAAAGGCGGAAGGAGGAAGAGGAGGAGCAGAAGGAGGGAAGAGGAAGGAGGAAAGAGGAGGGAGGCCGAAGAAAGAGGAGGGAGAAGATGGGAGAAAGAAAGGGAGGAAGGAGGAAGGAGGAAAGAGGAAAAAAGTGAGAAAGAGAGGGAGGAGGGAGGAAGGGGGAAGGAGAAAAAAGGGAGAAAGAGAGGGAGAAGGGAGGAAAGAGGAAAGAGAAAAAAAGGGAAAAAGAGAGGAAGGAGGAAAGAGAAAAAAGGGAGAAAGAGAGGGAGAAGGGAGGAAGGAGGAAAGAGAGAAAAAAGGGAGAAAAAAAAGGGAGAAAGAGAGGGAGGAGGGAGGAGGGAGGAGGGATGATGGGGCGGTCATTCGTCTTTTCCACTTCCTTCACTTAATTTTATTGGCTCCTCATCTTATGCCTTTCCGGTCGACTTTCTGGCTTCCTCATTGTCTCTCTCTCATTTATTGGGATTTCTTCTTTCCTCCTCCTTTATTTCTCCCTTTTGTCGTTTCTTACTTTCGCCCCGGAAAAGAGAGAGAGGATAAGAGGGATATAGATAGATAGATAGATTGATTGATAGATTGATATGTTGAATGATAGATAGAGTGAGATAGAGATAGATTGTTATATACATTTATATATATATATATATATATTATATAATATATATATAATATATATATATATTATATATATATATATATATATATATAATATATGTATATATATATAATATATATATATATATATACATACACACATACACATCACATATACACACACACACACACACACACACACACACACACACACACACACACCACACACGCAACACACACACACACACACAAGAAGATATATATATTAATATAAATAATATATATTAGAGGGAGATATAGAGAGAGAGAGAGAGAGAGAGAGAGAGA
>NW_028234423.1:4401941-4406941 GCF_977035675.1 Penaeus japonicus | reverse complement strand
TCTCACTCACTACCTCACGCTCCCTCACAGTCACTCACCTCTCACTCACTACCTCACGCTCCCTCACAGTCGCTCACCTCTCACTCACTCACTCACTCCCTCCCGCTCCCTCACTCACTCAACACTCTTCACATCACTCACTTCACTACCTCACGCTCCCATCACAGTTCACTCACCTCTCACTCACTCACTACATCACGCTCCCTCACAGTCACTCACCTCTCACTCACTACCTCACGCTCCCTCACAGTCACTCACCTCTCACTCACTACCTCACGCTCCCTCACAGTCGCTCACCTCTCATTCACTCACTACCTCACACTCCCTCACAGTCGAGCGCTCACCTCTCACTCACTCACTACCTCACACTCCCTCACAGTCACTCACATCACCTCACTCACTACCTCACGCTCCCTCACACTCGCTCACCTCACTCACTCACTCACTACCTCACGCTCCCTCACAGTCGCTCACCTCACATCACCTCACTCACTACCTCACGATCCCTCACGGTCGCTCACTCACTCACTCACTACCTCACGGTCGCTCACTCACTCACTCACTACCTCACGCTCCCTCACAGTCGCTCACCTCTCACTCACTCACCACCTCACGCTCCCTCACAGTCCGCCCTTTCACGGACTCTTCACATCACTACTCATACAATATCGCTCGCTCCCTTACAGTCGCTCACCTCTCACTCACTACCTCACGCTCCCTCCCTCACAGTCGCTCACCACCTCACTCAATCACTACCTCATGCTCCCTCACAGTCGCTCACCTCTCACTCACTCACTCACTACCTCACGCTCCCTCACAGTCGCTCACCTCTCACTCACTCACAGTCGCTCACCTCTCACTCACTCACTACCTCACGCTCCCTCACAGTCGCTCACCTCTCACTCACTCACTACCTCACGCTCCCTCATAGACGCTCACCTCTCACTCACTCACTCCCTCACAGTCGCTCACCTCTCACTCACTCCTCACAGTCGCTCACCTCTCACTCACTCACTACCTCACACTCCCTCACAGTCGCTCACCTCTCACTCACTCACTCACTACTCTCACGCTCCCTCAAGACACACACCTCTCACGTCACTCACTCCCCCTCACAGTCGCTCACTCTCTCACTCACTCACAGTCGTTCTCACTCTCTCACTCACTCACTACCTCACGCTCCCTCTTAGACGTTAACCTCTCACTCCACCTCACTCCTCAACAGTCGCTCACCTCTCACGCACTCACAGTCGCTTCTCCTCTCACATCACTCACCTCACTACCTCACACGCTCCCTCATAGACGCTCACCTCTCACTCACTCCTCACTACTCACGCTCCCTCTACAGTCGCTCACCTCTCACTCATCACTCACTACTCAGCTCCTCATAGACGCTCCCTTCACTCACTCACTACCTCCGCTCTTGTGTGAATGATATTAGATTGCTAATATAGAAATTATTTATTATGCTTATATAAGATATTAAGTACAGCAATAGATCCATATTACATAATTTTAAGCTTTTTTCGTACTTTTAACTAGTGAGGGCAATCGCGAGGTCAGGTTCAGGGAGGCAGGTTAACTTTGAATGATGGGGGCTTACTCATGGCTGCCTTTCCAAGTACCTTGAGACCCTCAGAACGTAGCTTCAGTCCTCGAATTAGTTCACGCCTCCTACTTTCAGAATACCTTGTCCAACATTAAAATTATTATAACGCACCGGCTGGGGGAACGACGGAGGCGTAGCCCTTCCATATAAGCAGGATGTTTTGGAACACACCGACAGACCGGGGTTCGACTGCGCCCCTGCTGACGCCTGATTTCCCCGCTTGTTTACACGTGTTGTGATATTCTTTATTGCTGTGACCATGTGCTGTAGTGAATATTTCTATCGTGCACCATAACGGCAGACTATCTCCGTTATGGAATAAACCTGTAATGTTCAAACCCTGTGTCTGACATCACCACCTATCTTGTGCTGGGTTGTCAGTTACAATAGACTAAGACAACCCTCACACGCTCCCTCATAGACGCTCACCTCACACTAACTCACTCACTCCCTCACAGTCGCTCACCTCTCGGGGGGGGGGGGGGGGGGGGGGGGGCTTACTCACTCACTCCACCACCTAACGCTCCTCACAGGTCGCTCCACCTTCTCAACTCACTCATCCACCTCACGCTCCCTCACAGTCGCTCACCTCTCACTCACTCACTACCTCACACTCCCTCACAGTCGCTCACCTCTCACCCACTCACTCACTCACCACCTCACGCTCCCTCACAGTCGCTCACCTCTCACTCACTCACTCACTCAGCACCTCACACTCCCTCACAGTCGCTCACCTCTCACTCACTCACTCACTCACTCACCACCTCACGCTCCCTCACAGTCGCTCACCTCTCACTCACTCACTCAGCACCTCATGCTCCCTCACACTCGCTCTCCTCTCACTCACTCACTCACCACCTCACGCTCCCTCACAGTCGCTCTCCTCTCACTCACTCACAAGTTCACTTATCACCACCTCTATCCGCTCTCACAGTCTCTCACCTCTACACCATAACCATCAATCCACTCACGTCACACCTCACGCCTCCCTCACAGTCCGATCACCTCTCACTCACTCACCCCCTCACACTCCCTCACAGTCGCTCATCTCTCACTCACTCACCACCTCACGCTTTCCACCTCTACAGTCGGTCACGTCTCTCACATCACTCACTCACTCAGCTCCTCATGCTCCTCACACATCGTCTCTCACTCTTCACTCACCTCACTCACTCACCACCCTCACGCTCCCTCACAGTCGCTCTCCTCTCACTCACATCAATCCCCTACCGTCACGCTCCCTCACAGTCGCTCACGCTTCACTCACTCACTTCACATCACATCTCACGCTCCATCACAGTCGCTTAACTCGTCCACGTCAATCACTACCTCACACTCCATCACAGTCGCTCAACCTCTCAATATCTCACTATCTCCACTCTCGCTCACTACATTTCGCCTCTCCTCGCACTCACTCACGTCACTCACCACCTCCACGCTCCCTCACGTCGCTCACACTTACTCCACTACGACACCACTCAGGCTCCTCATGTCCCTCACACTCGTCCTCACCTCTCACTACACTCACTCACTTCACCACCTCACGCTCCCTCACAGGCGCTCCTCTCCATCATCACTCAACTCACCACCTCACGCTCCTCACTGTCGCTCACTCTCACTCACTCACCTCACACTTCGTCCTCACATTCGCTTCTCCTCACTCACTACTCATCATCCCACTCACGATCCCTCACAGTCGCTCACCTCTCACTCACTCACTACTACCACACATCCTACCTCTCACTCATACTACCTCCGCTCCCTCACCTGTTCGTCTCACTCACTCATCACTACCTCCGCTCCCTCACACTCGCTCACATCACCTCACTCACGGTCACTACTTCACATCCCTCACAGATCGTCTCACTTCTCACTACACTCACTAATATCTCACGCTCCCCACAGTCGTACCTTCACTCATCACTACTACGCTCCCTCACAGTCGCTCCAGCTCTCACTCGCTCACTCATATTCACACTCCATCCATTCATCACTCTCACTCACTCACTACTCACGTCCCTACCGTAGCTCACTCTAACTATCACTCACTATCTCACGCTCCCTCACAGTCGCTCAGCTCTCACTCACTCACTCACTATCTCACGCTCCCTCACAGTCGCTCACCTCTCACTCACGCACCACCTCACGCTCGCTCAACTCTCACTCACTCCCTACCTCACGCTCCCTCACACTCGCTCACCTCACCTCACTCACTCACTACTTCACAGTCGCTCACCTCTCACTCACTCACTACCTCACGCTCCCTCACACTCGCTCACCTCATCTCACTCACTCACTACTTCACGCTCCCTCACAGTCGCTCACCTCTCACTCAAACAATCCTACCTCAACACTCCCTCACAGTCGCTCACCCTCCCACATTCACTCACTACTACGCTCCTCACAGTCGCACATTCTCAGCTCTACTACCTCATGCTCCCTCACAGTCGCTCACACTCTCTCACTCCTCACTCATCCCACCTCACGATCCCTCCACAGTCGCTCACGCTCTCACTCACGTCACTACCTCATGCTCTCACAGTTCGCTCACTTCACTCACTCACTCAGTACTTCACGACATCACAGTCGTCACTCTCACTCACCTCACCACCTCACGCTCCTTACTGTCCGCTAACCTTCATCCACTACCTCACGCTCCTTCCTCTCAGTCGCTCACACTCACTCAATCACTACTGCCACGCTCCCTCACAGTCGCTCACCTCCTCACTCACATCACTACTACCTACCACACTCATTCAAGTCGCACTCACCTCTCCTCATCACCACTCTCGCTCCCTTACAGTCGAACACCTTCACTCACTACTCACGCTCCCTCCCTCAAGTCGTTCACGCACCACCTAACTCAGCACTAACTCCGCTCCTCACAGTCGACTCCCTCTCAATCACTCACCGGTCGCTCTTCATCACTCACCACCCTACACTCCTCACAGTCGCCACTTCACTCACTCACTATCTCACGCTCCCTCACAGTCGCGTCACAGAACACAGCACCTCACGTCCCTCACAGTCACTCACCACCTCAATCGCCTCACTGCCTCATGCACCCTCACCAAGTCGCTCACCACCCAACCTCACTCACTCACCTCTTCACGCTCCTCACAGTCGCTCACTCTTCCACTCACTCCACTCACTACTCACGCATCTACCTCACCTGTCGCTCAATCCTCTCGCCCACTCACTCACTACACTACCATCACGCTCCTCACAGTCGCCTCAGCTCTCAATTCATCATCACTAACACACTCCTCACTTCACTCACTCACTACCTCACGCTCCCTCACAGTCGCTCACCACCTCACTCACTCACTCACTACCTCACGCTCCCTCACACTCGCTCACCTCACCTCACTCACTCACTATCTCACGCTCC
>NW_028234423.1:4389441-4396941 GCF_977035675.1 Penaeus japonicus | reverse complement strand
TGGGTGTTGTTGTGTGGTTGTATGTGTGGTGTGTGTGTGTGGTGTGGTTGGGGGTGTTGTGTGTGTGTGTTTTGTGTGGGGTGGGTGTGTTTGGTGTGTGTGTGGTGTGTGTGTGTGTGTTTGGTGGTGTGTGTGTGTGTGTGTTGTTTGTTGTGTGTGTGTTGTGTTGTGTTGTGGTTGTGTTGTGTTGTTGGTGTGTGTGGTTTTGTGTGTGTGGATTGTTTTGGTTGTGTGTTTGTGTGTGTGTGTAAGTGTTTGTTTGTGTTTGTGTTGGTTGGTGTGTGTGTGTGTGTTGTGTGTTGTGTGTAGGTGTTTTATATATATATATATATATATATATATATATATATATATATATATATGTGTGTGTTTGTGTTTGTGTGTGTTGTGTGTGTGTGTGTGTGTGTGTGGGTGTGTTGTGTTGCTGTTGTGTGTGTTGTGTGTTGTGTGTGTGTGTGTGTTTGTGGGGGGTGGTGTGTTGTGTTTGTGTGTGTGTGTGTTTGTTTGTGTTGTGTGTGTGGGTGGTTTGTGTGGTGTGTGTGTGTGTGTGTGTGTTTGTGTGTGTGTGTGTGTGTGTTTTGTGTGTGTATGTATGTGTGTGATTGTGTGTTGTGTGGTGTGTGAGTGTTTGTTTTTATTGTTGTGTGTTTGTGTGTGGGTGTGTGGGTGTGTGGTGTGTGTGTGTGTTGTGGTGTAGTGTGTAATGTTTTGTGTGTGTTGTTGTTTGTTGTGTGTGTGTGGTGTGGTTGGTGGGTTTGGGTGTGGGTTTTGTGTGTGTTTGTATGTTTTTATATTTATATATGTTTTGTATATTATATATATATATAAATATATATTTAATATATATATATATATATCTTTATATATATATGTGTGTGGTGTGTGTGTGTGTGTTGTGTAATAAATAAATATTAATAATATATATATAATATATATATATATCTATATATATATATATATATATATATATATATTAATGTAATATATGTATATATATACATATGTAGTAATATATATGTATATAAATATTTATAATATATAATATATAATATCGAAATCTATATATATATATATATATATATACATACATATGTATTTTATATATATATATATATATAATATATATAGAATATATTTATAATATTATATATATAGAAATGATATTTATATATATATATACATATATATATAAAAATATATATATATATAATGATATAATATATAAATATATATAATTTATATACATATTAGAGAGATATATTATAGATATATATATATATATATATAATATATTTAATTATATATTTATATATATATATATATATATATATTTATATATATATATATATCTTTATTTTATTATATATATATTATATAAAATAAAACCATAAATATAGTAGTATATATATATATATATATATATATATTATAATATATAATATAAATATATACATATTCAAATATATTCAAATATATAGTTATATATAATAAATATATTATATATATATAAATATATATATATATAATAATATATCTATATGGTATAATATAAATGATGTAAATGTACATATATCTATATCTATATAGATATGAATATATATATATATATATATATATATATATATACATATAAATACAGTACTATATTAGTTTAAATATATGTATATAATTTTATAGTAATATATATATAAATATAATAGAAATATATATATATATATAATAATATTATAATAAATGTATATTTATATATAAATATATATATTTATATACATAATATATATACATATATATATTTATATGATAATAAAAATAATACAAATATAATATTATACATATAAATATAACACACACACATATCCAAATACATAAACACGACCAAGCACCTCCTCCTCCGACCAAGCTTCCTTTTCGTCCAAAATTAAGATCATCCTCCAAGGCCAGGATCTCTGCCTCCCACCCCCCCACTCCCCCCACCCCCACCCACCCATATAACGCCCCCTTCATGCGTACCTCGATGTAATCACAAACTAATCATATAATTCAGGGCGTCAAACTTTCCTTCTCTAAGATTAATTCACGTTTGCAATATGAATCGAATGATTGCTTATATCCTAAAACGAGTTGCAAATGATATGCACTGAGACGCTTGTTATTATTGTTATTATTTTCTTTTTTCATTATTATTATTGTAATTATTATTGATTTTCTAATCATTTTCCGTACTTTTATCTGTTTTTATTATTACTATTATTTTATCTTTATCGTTAACATGATGATTTGATTTTGGTATATCATAATTATTGATATTAGTAATAATAATATCAATATATTTATTACCATTATCATTATCATTGTTACCTGTATAATAATTAAGTTTATTATCATTATCAACATTATCATAGTTATTGTTATCGGTATTGTTATTATCATCATCATTATTATTAGTAGAATTATCATTATTATTATTACTTTTATTATAATTATCGTTAGTAGTATTATCATTATTATTATCATTATTATCATCTTTATCTTTAATATTACCATTACCATCTTTGTAATTATTGTAATTATCATAGCTATCTTTATCATCGTTATTGTCATTATCTGTCTTGGTTCTTAATGTCATACCATTTATCATTATCCTTTGTTACCATTATTACCATCTTTATCACTGTTATCATTATTTTTGTTATTATCATCATCATCGTCTTTACTATTGTTATTGGTATAACTCATATTACCAAAATCATAATAATAATAACAATAATTTTAATGATAATGATAAGAATAATAAAGATAATAGTAATAATGATAGTGATATTGATAATACTAATAATAGTTATAATTATAATAATGATAGTAATTATTTGTAATGATGATAGTGAAAACTATTATTATCATCATAATCATTATCACTATTTTCAATATCACAAGGAGAGAGAGAGAGGGGGAAGAGAAAGAGAGAAAGAGAGAGAGAGAGAGAGAGAAAGAGAGAGAGAGAGAGAGAGAGAGAGAGAGAGAGAGAGAGAGAGAGAAAGAAAGAGAAAGAGAAAACGAAAGCGAGACAAAACCATGATGATCGTACTCTTATGAAAAAAAATAAAATAAAAAATGGAAGCGAAAAGAACTATCTTGACCCGAAAGATCTGGATATCATAAGGCACTCAGACGTAGCATAAGGAATGGCATTATCGCCCTAACTTTCCTCAATGCGTCATTTAGCGGATTTTCCAAAAGGGAAAAACGTTACGATTTCTTTTACCTTTTTTATTTACTATCATTGTGATCATCATGTCACAACTACTATTCAGTGATTACTGGAGCTTCAGTAATTGTGAAGGATTCTTTCCATATCGCCCTAAGTGAAGGCTTTAATAATTACAAGAGGCCATTATAATGGGAGAAAAAAATAAGATCATAGAAAAAAAAAACATAGGCAACACACACATAACATACGATTGCAAAACGAATCGAAAACTTTCTTATTCTATCGTTTCCAATACTGCATATTTCCCTAAAAATAGAACCATAACATACATAAATAATATTGCAGAAAGATGCGGCCATCCCAAGTCAAATATTGCCTTAGGACTTAAGCGGAGACCTTGCCAACAGGTCTGTTCTTGAACTAAAACAACACCAACTTAAACTCTTTTGCTCTTGTCGTTGCAAAGTTTTTCTTACCGTTTTTGGTTTTTACTCTCTCTCTCTCTCATTCTCACTCTATTCTCTGTCTCTGATCTGTCTACTGACTCTGTCTCTGTCTCTCTCTCGTGCCTCTCTCTCTCGCTCTCTCAGTCTCCTCGTCTCTTCTTCTCTCTCTCTCTCCTCTCTCTCTCTCTCTCTCTTCCTCTTTCTCTCTCTTTCTTTCTCTTTCTCTTCCTTCGTCGGTCGTTTCTCTAATTTTTTCTTTTTTTATCTTGTCTGTCGTTTGTGTTAATATACATTGAGGATAACGCTCACACGAACAAACACTCACTTAAAGACACGGTGTGTGAACGTGAGTAATGTGCGTACGAATATTTTATATGCCTCCCCATGAAGCTTTCTCTGTATACCTATCTACAATATGTTAATCCTGACACACACACACACACACACACAAACTCTATACACACACCGATCACATACTACCACACAAAAAGAGGAAGATACAGAGAGATAGATAAGAGACAGAGAGAGAGAGAGAGAGAGAGAGCGAGAGAGAGAGTGAGAGAGAGAAACAGAAGGAAAGAGAGCGAGATAGAGAGAAAAAGAGAAGAAGAGAAAGAGAGAGAGGAGAAAAAAAAAAGAGAGAGAGAAAGAGAGAGAGAGAAAAAATAACAAGCGAGAGAGAGAGAGAGAGAAGAAAGAGAGAGAGAGAGAAAAGACAGAGAGAGAGAGAGAAAGAATAGAGTAGAGAGAAAGAGAGAGAGAGAGAAAGAAGAGAAATAACAGAAAGGAAGAGAGAGAGAGATTATAGATCACACGCCGCCATGTAGGAAAACATCTATCTTAATCGCGTGTCCTGTTTCTGTTCTATATTTACTTCTTGATATATTTTAGTCTTTGCATTAAAAAACCTACTCAAAGCTGATCATTAAAACATACCGACCCATTAAGTCCTGCAAATTGCAGCATTAGGGAGATATTTCTTCGGTAGTTGTTGCTACCAACTCAGCAACGCAATTTTTAAGAAAGTTTGCCACGAAAGTATTGCAAATAACTTATTCCTTTGACATTCAACTTTTTCGTCATAGCTCTCACTTTTGTAACGGTCACAACTAAAGTTTTGTTTTAACCCGGTTAGCACGATGACGTGTTTTTTTCTCATGCATGATGCAGGAGCTCTGCAAGACGATGTGCGACATTACGTCGAGGATTTTTGGATCACTATGTTATTTTGTTGTGCTATGAGTAATGAGTGAGTGATGTTGACAATTGCAGTCATAATTGCTATAATTACTACCGTAATATTAAGCAAAATGGGTTTCAGCTCACATCCAAAACCTAGATGGCACCACTTTCTTCTAGCAACAGCAGGAGAGAACCTTGAAGTAGGAAGCCCTTCTACGGGTCTCTAGCACCACTATCTCTATAAGCGATGGCACATACAAGTTACTGACCTCTTGCTCTAAAGTACCGCAGATGAAAGATGTGCAGCAGAACGAGAGGAGGAAGAACTTACACCATGTCCAATGCCTACAATGCGCCTTTGTGCCAGTAGGGATGCCTTTTATTGTGGCACTCACTGTCAGAAGCACAAGTTTCCTTCCTCTTCCCTACCTCTTCATGTTATCTTCATTTTGGTTGGTTATAAGTTTCCTGTTAGTTCGTGACAGCAAACAAATACGAAAAAATAAAGTTGCTTTTTGCCCCCCCCCCCCTAAAACAGCTATACTTCTATCACATTGAGTATAAAGAAAAAAAATGAGTTGATATGGACCCTGACCTACAATTTTATTCAACTGCAGAATTGATAGAGCCTGTGATATGACAGATACAAGTCTCTAAAAGCAGTAAAACACACAAAAAAACAAAACACAAAAGTGGCTCTAGCTCTACAATGAGCGACTAAAAGGGAATGGGAAAAATCAAGGTATGTTACTGAAGCTGCCTCGCTCAGTAATAGAAACCCATTCATAACATAACACCGAAAATATTAGAATTGGTAATGATGCACTCTCAGTCCCCTAACCACATCACCGTAATGCACGTGCATATAAATGACCCCCCCCCCCACCCACCCACCCAAAGTCAAGGCTCAAACCACTACCACCCTTTGTTTCCCTTCACAAGGTTAACCTGAAAACCCGCAAGGAAACACGCCTTTAATTTTTTTTCAACAACTAGGCAGATTTGAGCAGTCACCTGGAAGGACTTATAGGCTTAAGCCAAAAAGGGTGCACGTCTCTGACTAGAAAGTAATGATATATTCTGCTGCCGCCCTGATTTCGAGGAGAGAAGGAGAAGGCATTCTTGAAATGACGAAGAAAAAGAGCAAGGGTTTAAATACCCCCCCCCCCCTCCCCATCCATCCTCTACCCCAGAGGGTACTGAGCGACCTGTAAATACTTTACTCGACATTCCATTTTCTCCAACTTTTCTGTACAGTATTGTGAGTACCTTTTCGATTGGCCATACTTATATATATTAAATAAAATATATATATATATATATATATATATATATATATATATATATATATATATATATATATATATATATATACGCATGATATATGTATATATATATATATATATATATATTTATATATATATTATATAGTATATATAATATATATATAATCATATATATGGCTTATATATATATATATATATATATGATATATATATATATATATATATAATATATATATATATATATATACATTTTTTATACATATATAAATATGCGTATAAATATATATGTATATATATATATATATATATACATATACATATATAAATATGCGTATAAATATATATGTATATATATATATATATATTTTTTTTTTTTTTTTTTTTTTTTTTTTTTTTTTTTTTTTTTTTCGAGTCATTCTCAGTTAATTTTAAAATATCATATATTTTGTTTTTTATTCGAATTCTCTCATCAATTTGTCCATCCTTATTATATTTTACACACAATGCATACATATGTACACACTGTGCTCATGTATGAATGTACACCTGACGCATTCTTAGGATTTTTGAAATTCAGCCTTTAGGCCATGGCAAAACTCTACGGCTGATCATCATATCATTTCACTATCTTAGTTCGAGTGAATTAGAGATAAGTTGTAATACTCTGTGACGTAGATCTGAGTATTTTTTTTTTCTATTTAATTGTTATCAATATGTGCACTGTTTATATTTGTTAATATGTTGATATATCCCTACGTGCTTATTCTGAGGAAGAAATTATTCAAAACGCGTCAATTACATTTCTTACGTTGTGAATATTGCATTTTCAACATTTTTGTTATAATGAGCTCTGTTTATACATTCGTGTTGCTATTCATATTGATTTATTTATTGCATTATTTGATAATTCATTATTCATTATTACTATTGTTGTTTCAAATTACTGATCTTTGTATCTATTATCTCGTATTATTTTCTAAGATTAAAATCCAGAATTATTATCGTTCATGTTGTTTTTGTCAATAGTAATTATAGTAATAGCAGAAGTAGCAGAAGAATTAATAATATTAATTCTAATAACAAAATAACTTTATATCACTACAAACAATTAACATTTCAACTGAGAGAGACAGAGCGTGAGAAGTGGAGGGGAGTGGAGGGAAGAGGAGGGAGGAGAAGGAGGGAAAGGGAGGATGGGGAGGGATGAAGGAAGGGAAGGGAAGGGAAGGGGGGGGAGGTGGGGAGGGAGGGAAGGAAGGAGAGGGAGAGAGAGGGAGAGGAAGAGTAAGAGAGAAAGAGAGAAGGGGAGAGGGGGATGTTTTACCTTGCTATATCTATTTGTATTTATATTTTTTGTTTGCTGTCATTGCCATTATGT
>NW_028234423.1:4377150-4386841 GCF_977035675.1 Penaeus japonicus | reverse complement strand
CATCCAAGGCTAACAGCTGAAGTAAGACTACTAAATATACAGTCGAATCACCTGCAGCACTATGCAGGGATTCATGGATGGACACAAGACCTGAGAGCAAGATATAGAAGCTTGCAAAGAGAACTCTCTAACCACTGGAGGAGAGCAGCAAATGACAAGTGGGAAGAACTTGTTCGAAAAGTGGAATGGGACCGAAAAGATCCACAGTCCTTCTGGTCAGGAATAAAGAAACTGATGGGAAGAAGTGAAAGCAGAAGTAGCTACCTCCTCAACGAACAGGATGAGAAGATTTATGAAGAAGAACAAGAAATCCTGTTCAGAAATTACTGGAGAAATTGTTTCCGAATTACCGAAGAAGAAGAAGAGAACTTTGACAGTGATTTCGAGGAGACCATCATAGAGGAAATCGGAAGGCACATGCACCTCCTATATCCAGAAGCTGCTTCTGACTTCACTAGACTGGATTCCACAGATCCACTAATGACCAAGATCAACCCCACAGATGTCAAAAGAACTATTCAGAGTTTCAAGAATAGAACTGCTCCAGGCAAAAGCAGGATCAACAAAACAATCCTGCAGAATCTTCCAAACAAGATGTTGCTGAGACTGGCAAACATATACAATGCCTTTCTCACTGCTGGCTACTTCCCTGACCACTTCAAGGAAGCAAGAGGTCAGATGATCCAAAGCCGGGAAAAATCCGAAGAAAAGTGTAGAATTTACAGACCAATTCTCTCTGGATGTCCAGGCAAAGTCTTGAAAAGATACTGAACATAAGATTGCGAAATCACCTGAATAACGATTTGCAAAATACCAGCAACTTGGCTTCAGACCAGGCAGAGGAACATCAACAGCCATTGCAACATATATAAGAAATCGCCATGCCATGACGAAAGGAACCAAGTCCAATGTGGTTCAGAGAGATGGGCCAAAGCCTTTCACCAGTTTGAGCACACAGGCCTAAACTTAATTCAATCATGCTGAACCATCCGACTCCTTGACCACCTATTATGTGAACTTGTTGAAAGTCGGAGAGCAAGAATATCATCGGCAATACATCGCGAAGCAATTCCCCTCATGAGTTGAGTCACAGAACTCCCTCACCACACGTTTCAACATAAACAGCAGATCTGCCTGAACCATCACATGCAGCAATCACTATAATTTATCCGACGACATCACTCAGATAATCACGTACGAAGGAGATCGATCGGAAGGAAGGCCCTCAGAACTGCCAGAGCCATAGAGAACCCATCAATCGAAACGAACGACAGTGAAGATCTCAACCTAACTTGAAAAATTCACAAGTCATACCTGTGGCCAAGTTCATAGACAGCAGATCTGATGAGTGGACGAGGAAGCAGTGGAGACTACTTGTTGAAGAAAGGAAAGAATACTAGGGGCTTAACAATTTCTAGCAGAAGGAGGGAATTGTCACCCCTCACATAAATGATGAGACAACCCAAAGCTAAACAATCAGCTTCTCCTCTGAACAAGATCAGAATCTCGGTTCCAGACACTGATAAGTACTGAAAACCAAGCGTACATTTATAAAGCCCTAGTGCGGCCCCATCATGGAAAATACCCGACCTGAGCCAGTGCCTACTCACACCATTTCCAGAAGGCAGATGATGAAGGCTACAGACTATTCAGAACCAGGCATGGCAAAATGGATTCCTGAAATATTCGCTTTCCTGAAGTAGTCACTGCACGAGAGGATCCATGATGGAAAAAGACTAAGGATCGAGGGCGAATCAAACCAAAGGACTCCACCATCAAAGCCCACAAGAAGATTGGACAAGAATCCAAGATGAGGATGAGGAGCTCTACAATTCGCCTCAACGTTCGTCCAGAAGGCACACATGCCTGGTGGCCCAAAAGCCTCAGCAGAATCCAATGGCATTTGAAGAAGTTGAGGCCATATTCACGGCATCAGGTACAGGGAGTACCGATGATCAAGTAAGGAGGCAACCATGAAGAGGAGAAACTAAAAGAAGAAGTGAAGAAGTAAACCTCAAAGAGGACCTGCAAGTTTCAAGAAGTTCAAGAATTGAAGATTTTTTAAAACTACCTTTTAACCCCAGACTACAAGCCAACCCACAGGGCTCCACTTCAAACGTCAAGCAGCACATCATGAATTAGCAGTGAGAGGTGAACCGTGCGAGGTCGGCGAAGTGCAGCGTGGGCAGAGCTTCAGATGTAAAATGTCCAAAAAAAAAAAAAAAAAAAAAAAAAAATCCCTTTAAAAAATAGCCTGCTAGGTGTTCTGGTTTCTGGCTGCCTCCCGAAGGGGTTGACCCTGGGCTTTGTTCAGCTACTAAGGCGCACATGCAAGCTATTCTCTGACTTCTTTTCTCCTGGTCTTACAACTTATCTTTTCTCCTTTCTCCACCTTTCTCAGCTTTCCTTCTATCACTTTATCTCCTCGCAAATTTCATTTCCACTATCCCTCCAGCTCCCTTCATCACTTCCTCTTCACTTTACACACTTCCATTATTCACTTCAACTTCCTTCTCCTCAAGACCAACTCCAATAAAAAGCTAATACTCTCTTCACTCTACTTAACTTTCTAACTCTCACTTTATCTCCTCCCAAGTTTCTTTTCACTATCTCTCCAGCTCCTTTCACCACTTCCTCTTCCGCTTTATCACGCTTAAAAAAAAAAAAAAAAAAAAAATACTAACTTTTTTTTGTTTTTTACTAACTTTATTTAATGAATAAATAATAAAGATTCCTTATCCTTAACCCCAACCCAAGTTCCAGACCCCTTCCTCCCAACCCTCTTCAACTTACTCACCCCCACAGATAAGAAGAAGAAGAAGCAACAATCAACAAAGACTTTTCCCCTTCCGACCTGGCAGGCCCTCCAGAAGGTTTTGAGTGGACATGACACTTCAATATCTTAACGAATCAGACAGGGAGTTTCGTCCTCCCACTACTCTAACTACGACTTTCCTTCATTTTCCTGACTGTTTTTCTTCACCTCAACTCTTCGTCTAACTTAACTGTCCCCTTCCACTTCGGTGGGAGTTCCAGTATATATCCCCTAATTACACCAATCACTGCAGAAGAGGTCAATAACGTAATCCAGCGTACGAAAAATAAAGCACTAGGGCTAAGCCAAATAAAAATAACAGAGATGGCCAATCTCCCTGCCCGAATGACAAACAACCTAACAACAATCTTCAATGCCGCCCTAGCCAGTGGGTACTTCCCAAAGGCATTCAAAACGGCATTGATTACTCTGATCCCCAAGGGAGGAAAACCGCCAAACAGGCCCGAAAATTTTAGACCTATCTCCCTACTTGAAATACCCGGAAAGATCCTGGAAAAGATCATAAACAATAGGCTGAGAACGTACTTAGAAAACAACAATCTACTCAACCCCAGGCAGTACGGATTCCGAGAGTCGAGGGGAACAACCACGGCAATCGCAATAGCGTACGAAACGATCGCTCTGGCTCTAGCCAATAATAAAAAAGTCAATGTCATCCTTAGGGATGTTGCCAAGGCCTTTGACAAGGTCTGGCATCCGGGCATGATACACCGCCTACTCCAGCTGGGCCTACCAAGGGCATTAACTAAACTCCTGGGCAGCTTCCTAAACGAAAGAAGAGCCAAATTAAAAGCAGGAGACTGGATAGGACCGGAGTTTCCGTTACTGAGTGGAGTCCCACAGGGAAGCAACCTGTCACCTACTCTATACATCATATACACGTCACCCACTCCACCACCAGCAAGAGACAGCACATATGTCATGTACGCAGATGACATAACACAAATAGTAGCACATCCCTCTCCCCGGAACCAATTTCTAAGACTGGCTACAGACAGAGCAATAGCCCAAGTTAACAACTTTGAAGCTGCCTGGAAAATCAGAACTAATAAAAACAAGTTCGTAATCATCCCAGCAGCCAGAACCAAACCAGGAAACGCTAACTTAGAAAATATCAATGTAGATTATGCGAAAGAGGGAAGGCTACTAGGACTGAAAATCACCAATACAGGCGTCTATTCCCATGTCAAAGAGCGGATCAAACTTGCCAGCAGTACCCTGACCAAACTAAAAAGATTCTCCTCTTGCTCCGAAGAAGTCAAATTAAAAATGTAGAAATCCCTAGTCCGACCCATACTCAAATACCCACCAGTCCCTCTGAATACGGTTGCAATTTCATCCTGGTACAACATACAAGCCATCCAGAATAAGGCAATTCTCTGGGTGAAAGGGATAAGGTGGCCAAACCCCCGCCCATCAATAAGAGAGCTGCACCAAGAGTATGACCTCGATCCCATCAATATCCGTATTTCCAACATGGCAACAAAAACTTGGGATCGCCTGGAATACATGGAGGACATGAGCTACCAACAGATCTGTGAAATCCACGAAAACACCAACGGGGAACACAGATGGTGGCCAAGAAGTCTCTCGAGAACACAACAACCGCCCCCAAAACCAATATTCTCGAGAAGCAATAGATGACACGCCGAAGAATAACGCATCTCGAAAAACTCTCTAACTAAGCGAACGGGAAACGGGTCCCCCAACCTCTCCTTCTTTCACCCTGGGAGCTCTGAAAGAGGGAGTGGAAGCTGGACCACATCTGCAAGGCTAAACCCTCTCGTCTGTTAATTGCCAGTAGCAGAGGAGAAGCGAAGCCGAGCAGATAAGAAACCGTCCAGGTGAACATATAGATGAGCGTAACTCACCAAAGGTGAAAAGACATGTGTAAACCACTCGAGGGAAACTATGTCGAACACTTAACGGCCGTAACAAGCCATTATCATGAAAAGCACAATCACTCGATGGTCACTACGCCGAAAAGCTATCTCCGGCGCACTCTACTAATGCGTACTGAGACTCTCGTAAATCTCGTGACCGAGGCTGCACAACAAACGAGCTTAAACACAAACTTACCTGAAAACTCAAGGAGATGCTGGGTGGGATGACCTCCTCCCGAAATTCATCCCCCGAAGTAGACCTGTAAATAAAGGAAATGAAAAAGCTATTAATACAAGGAATATGTGAACACGGGCACATATGTGTGCACATGTGGTAAAAAAAAAAAAAAAAAAAAAAAAAAAAGGTGAAGGTGAAACCTCAATTATAATTAAAAATGTCAATACATATGAAAAATATATATGTAATCGTGGATATATGTTCAAGATACATGTGCGCACATATGTATATGTATACATATTTAAGTATGACGGCACAAATATGTCAATATCTGCGTAAATGCTGAGGCACACATACGAGAGAGAAAAAAAAAAAAAAAAAAAAAAAAAAAATAGGGAAAGGTAAAAGGTAAAGGTAAAACATTGGCATCTTAACTGCTACTCTACTTGTAATAAAAAAAAAAAAAAAAAAAAGGTGAAGGTTAACCTTGGGCATTTGAAATTTTATTCTATTTATATACATAGAAAAACTATGTACATGAAAGATCAATACTATTTATAAATTACCTGCGCCAGACCATTACACCCTAGTGGCCCCCCACCTCCACCACGGCGGGTCTTGCCAACCGACAAAGACACGATGAATAGGTCCAAAAAGCAAAATTAACTAAGACGAACAATTGATGACCAGCAAGGGGTTACGCCCCCCACCTGTTATTATCTTCTAGTATTTCTTTTTAGGTAGCTAGCTGCCTACTTAGTTCTTCGTCCGCTTCTCCTTCTTTCGAGAATCTACATTCTCCACTTTTCTTATTGTATTGTATTGTATTGATGGTTCAGGCAGGTCTGCTGTATAGATTGTGAACAGTGTCGGTGAGCGGCAGCTTCCCTGTGGGACTCCACTCATGAGGGGAATTGCTTCGCCGACTGTATTGCCGACGACTATTCTTGCGCTTCGACTTTCAACAAAGTCACACAATAGCTTGGTCAAGGACGTCGGGAGGTTCAGCCTGATGATCTTAAGTTTCAGGCCTGTGTGCCAAACTTTGTCGAAGGCTTTGGCCACATCTCTCAGAACCACATTGACTTGGTTCCTTTCGTTCATGGCATTGGCGATTTCTTCATATATGATTGTAATGGCTGTTGATGTTCCTCTGCCTGGTCTGAAGCCATGTTGCCTGGGATTTTGCAAATCGTTAATCTCCAGGTGATTTCGCAATCTTATGTTCAGTATCTTTTCAAAGATTTTGCCTGGGACTTCCAGCAGAGATATTGGTCTGTAATTCTCCACTTTTCTTGGATTTTTCCCGGCTTTTGGAATCCTCCTGACTCTTGCTTCCTTGAAGTGGTCAGGGAAGTAGCCAGCAGTGAGAGAGACATTATATATGTTTGCCAGTCTCAGCAACATCTTGTTTGGAAGATTTTGCAGGATTGTTTTGTTGATCCTGCTTTTGCCTGGAGCAGTTCTATTCTTGAAACTCTGAATAGTTCTTTTGACATCTGTGGGGTTGATCTTGGTCATTAGTGGATCTGTGGGATCCAGTCTAGTGAAGTCAGAAGCAGCTTCTGGATATAGGAGGTGCATGTGCCTTCCTATTTCCTCTATGATGGTCTCCTCGAAATCACTGTCAAAGTTCTCTTCTTCTTCTTCGGTAATTTGGAAACAATTTCTCCAGTAATTTCTGAACAGGATTTCTTGTTCTTCTTCTTCATGAATCTTCTCATCCTGTTCATTGAGGAGGTAGCTACTTCTGCTTTCACTTCTTCCCATCAGTTTCTTTATTCCTGACCAGAAGGACTGTGGATCTTTTCGGTCCCATTCCACTTTTCGAACAAGTTCTTCCCACTTGTCATTTGCTGCTCTCCTCCAGTGGTTAGAGAGTTCTCTTTGCAAGCTTCTGTATCTTGCTCTCAGGTCTTGTGTCCATCCATGAATCCCTGCATAGTGCTGCAGGTGATTCGACTGTATATTTAGTAGTCTTACTTCAGCTGTTAGCCTTGGATGGGGGATAGTCCTGTGGTTGCTCTTGGGTACATGATGAGCAAGTGCAGCTTCAACGTCGCTGTACCACTTTTCGACTTCCTCGTCAATCTCTTCCAATGTTGCAGTCCTCAAGTTGGCTGCAGGCTTGGACTGGAGCTCATCCTTGAATCCTCCCCAATTAGCCATTCTAAAGTTGAATCTGCTACAGTTAAGGCTTTTCAGGATTGGGTTGGATGATATCTTGAGGATGATGGGCAGGTGGTCACTGGTGCTTGCAGGGCCCGGTTGCAGATCACATTGTGATGGGTTTGGTTATTGCACATAGCAATATCCGGTGTGGTTGCTGTATTCCTTGTGATGTAAGTAGGGAAGTCTGGTCCCATGTGGATTAGGTCTCCATCAGCAACCATTCTAGCAATAGCATTGCCAACCTGGTTGCCTGCTCTATTGTTTAGCATTGGATGGTTGGCATTGAGGTCTCCCACTATGTATGTGGGTAATCTTCGTCGAAGTAGACTGTACAAGTCTTGTAGTGGAACAATTGCCCTTCTTGGAGGCAGATACATTGTAGCCACTACTATTGGACCTCTGCTGGTCTCTATCTCCATTGCCAGCATTTCATCAAAGTCGTCGAGAATCTTATGTTTGATTTCTCTTCGGACTGCTATTGCTATGCCATCACTTGCTTCTCCAGTCCTGTTCCTCTGATAACATAAGTAGGGGAAAGGTTTCAGCCTGTCTGTGTCCTTCAAACCATGACTGTTGATCAGGACTATATCTGCATTTAGGGCTCTATACATGCCCGACAGTTCGTTCCTACGAACCATAGTCCACTTGAGGACGTTCTGCTGAACTACAGTGATGGTGTGATTCACTTGGATTTGGCTGCAGGTCCATCTTCATGCCTCTCTTGGGACTCATCATAGCCATTCCTCGTCTTCCTGTAGGTCTCAGGGTCGAGGTAGGTGATAGCCACACCGAGATTTAGGGAGGCTGCCCTAATTCTCCTATCTATGATACTGGCACATTCATCAGATTTCAGCTTCCGATTGTTGTAGGAGTATTTCATCCTGCCATTCTTGATGTATTCTGCAACATCATCATCATCAATATTGCCGTTTGTAACGGTTTTCTCGGCAGTGTACAGGATGACTCCTACAGCTTTGCCCTTTGCTTCCCTGGCCTTCTTCACCTGTGTGGGGATGGCACCCTCACATACTGGGGTACTGGTGCAGTGGGCTCTTCCAGTGGCGGCATTTCTTCTTCAAGAACTGGCAGATCTGGCATTTCTTCTTCTTCAGGTGCTTCTGTGGTTTCTTTGGGGGTTTCTGTAGGGAGCATAACCCTCAGGATGCCTGCCGAATTAACATAATTTGGAAGGTCCATCTCAGGGAGGTTATTTCGCCTCAAGGCTAGCTTTGCTTGTTCTGCAAAGCAGCCTGGTTGTGCAAGGTTGGCCAGGTGGGCATGCATCAAGGCAATCAGGGTCTTGACAGCCAGGTTGTTGGGCAGCTGCATGATGGGTGGCTGCGTCTCTTTAATCGCCGTTTTGGTAATTTCGGCTGTGGCTTTGGCTGTTTTTTCGATCGTTTTCTCGACCTTAGCTGTAGCCTTTGCAGTGTTCTTGACTACTTCACTCAGTAGTCTGGACTCTTTCTGGGTTTGGATCTCTTGCTTCTTTTCTACTGCCTTTGTGATCTCTTTCCTTCTGATAGGGCAGCTTCCAGAGAGAGTCCTGTGTTCGCCTCCACAGTTTAGGCATTTTTTTGTGGTGTTCTTACATGTCGTGAACCTGTGTCCGGTCTGACCACACTCACTGCATTTTTCAGCATTCTTCTTGGTACATTTACCCTTTGTATGGCCATATTCGTAGCATTTCATACACTGAATTACTCGAGTGAATCGTTCCTCTTCGATCTGGGCCGGGTTTATACTGTAATTGTATAGGATCAGTCCTTGTTCTTTGATCTTTTTGGCAGTCTGTATATCATGGAATCGAATCTTAACAATTCCATGTTGTGGCATCTTATAGACTTCATCGATTTGCAGGCTGAGTTGTCTTACCAGTTCCTCTTTGATCTCTTCATTAGAGTGGCTTGTAATGTACGAGTCCACTTTTTTGACTACAATTGTCATTTTAGCTTTGGTTTCAAGAGGCATCTGGGGGTCAAAACCTGAGCTCTTAAGCTTTTGGCGGAATTCTGGTGACATAATCTTATCTGCATCGGTCAGAGTCTTTGGCAAAACAATGTATCCATTCCTGGCATCAATGATTCTCAGGAAGTGGATTCCATTGCCAAACATCAGAGAGTTCAGTTCCTGTTTTCGAGTTAAAGTCGGAATGCCATCGAGGTTTACTTTAATCTTGGTGGTCGAAGCCATGGTTCCAAACGCATAGGTCGATCCTACTGCAAAAAGTCCAAGTCCTGCCTGAGTTGTCAGATTAAGTCCTATTTCTGACAACCTCCTCTTATCTCTGAGGAGCCTAACCAGGTTGGCTATGTAGACGGTGTCTAGCTAGAGTTGGCAGGAGTGTTAGAGTGGCCTGCCGCCGTTCCCTATGCCTAACAAAGGTGGCAACCTCCGAGTGTTTCTTACAGTATCCCAACTAAGGGACCCCTTTGAGACCCCGGCCTTCGCCGGGTAAACCGCAGGGTTCGCCTTCAGAAACAAACGGTGTTATCCTAACGCCGAAAAGTGGTGGTAAAGGACAGGGGGGGACAGGTGTGTGCCTACAAGGATCTCTTGTAGCACCGAGGTGCTTGGCTCGAGAGAGCCGAGTGTCAAAACCCTTACTCTGAAGGGATCTCT
>NW_028234423.1:4359650-4362150 GCF_977035675.1 Penaeus japonicus | reverse complement strand
ACAAATGAAGAGGACATTGAAAATCACCTCTGTGAACAATTCGAAAACATAACAAGTGTAAAAGCACACCGCACCAAGATGACCCATGATTACTACACCAGTTTTACAGTGTCGGTAAGAGGAAAGGACATAAAGCCAGATATTTTCATAAACTCAGACGCTTTCCCCGCAAATGTGAAAGTGTTCTTAAATAAAAACAAGTACAAGAACGACCAGAACGTTTGACCAGGCATCGCCGTCAGCAATGCCTGTGACAAGATCGCACGAGGTCATAAAAATAGACCACATTAACGCACAATCTCTCCTCGGGCACTTTGACGAAATTAAAATGCTAATTGAGGAGAGAAACATAGACATTCTGTGCATCAGTGAAACATGGCTCCACCAGGAAATGGTTAGTAATTTCATAACTGTTCCAAATTTCAATATCTATAGATGCGATGCAGGGCGTGGAGGAGGAGTATGTATGTATGTACGGGATAACCTGAAATCACCCATGATATCTCCTACAGCAGTTAATAATACTGCCGTAGAAGATGTCTGGGTTACCGTACAGAGCAACATGCTTCCTTCCATTATTATTGGCGTAGTCTATAGGCATCCTCATGCAACTTTAGAATCTTTTGAATACTTAGAACAAATCTTTAGAGAAATGTCATTGAAAAATAAACCATTCTTTATCTTAGGTGATTTAAATGATGATTTGACTAAATCTAATGCTAAATTAGCTAAGATAATAAAGAAAAACAAACTAGAACAAATTATAGATAAACCTACACGTATTACAGAAAACACCTCATCCTTATTAGATGTAATAATAACTAACAGGTCAGACATTATCCATCATACGGATGTCATCCCGTGTCATATTGCTGACCATGAACTTCTCACACTCATTAAATATAAAGAAACCAAAGCGACCACCGATAACAAAAACATTTCGTGACCTTAAGCATTATAATCTTCAATCATTCATCGAGCTCATCAGATCTAAAGAGACGATGCTCTTAAATATCTTTTCAACAGATGATGTAGACAAACAGGTAACTATCCTTACGGAAGTGATTAAAAGCAGTATTGACGCGTTGGCACCTCTTGTAACGAGAGTCGTCAGACGTCCCCCTGCTCCTTGGATAGATGACGACATCAAGAGGGCTATTAAAGACAGAAATAATGCCCACCATAGTCTCAAAAATAACAGAAATGACGCCGCCCTTAAGGCAGATTATAAAATAAAAAAGAAAAATGTTAAACAGTTAATACAAAGTGCAAAAACAAATTATTTCAGAAACAGATTCATAGAATATAAAAACAATTCGGATAAAACATGGAAAATTATAAAGTCAATCGTACCTAGCAACAAACACCACACTGATAATCGTACAAGTTCTATACAAAGCACAGAGTATTTTAACGACTTCTTTTCAAAAATAGGTAAACTAACTTATGAACAAACAAATGCGTCTACATTACAGCAAAATATAAATCAAGCTATGCCTACATCTAATATTTTCAGACCAAAACCAATTGATGTGGAGACTACTATCCTAGTAATAAAACACCTTCGCGAAACAAATGCTGTAGGAGCAGACGGTATTGCTTTGCGCTTTATTAAGGATAGTCTACCAGCAACCGCACATTATCTGGCGGTCATAATTAACACTTCCCTGGTCACTGGTGTTTTTCCATCGCTTTGGAAACATGGAATAGTAACACCAATTTTCAAATCAGGAGATATAGACGACGTTAATAATTACCGCCCTATTACAATACTCCCTGTATTATCTAAAGTTTTGGAGAAAATCGTAGCAAATCAACTAACGAATTTCCTGGAGGCCAATAACCTATTATCTAAAACACAACATGGCTTTAGAAATAGGTTATCCACTGAAACAGCGTTATTGCAGATAACTAATAAAATTATGATAATATAGACAATAATCAGGTTAATTTACTCACATTATGTGATCTTTCAAAAGCTTTTGACAGTGTAAATCACAAAATTCTTCTTCACAAACTAAGATCCCATAAAATTGATTCTTTCTGGTTTACTAGTTATCTGAATAATAGAACGCAATCTGTAAAAATTAATGAAATCATATCATCGAAACAACCAATATGTTTTGGTGTTCCACAAGGATCCATCTTAGGCCCAATCCTATTTACAGTTTTCATAAATGACTTATCAACCATTGCTCATAACTGCCTGCTAGTGCAGTACGCCGATGATTCACAGTTTCTCCATAGTGACTCAGTAAATAACTTAAATACATTAATAAGAAATACTCAAAACACTCTTACACAAGCTAAAATATACTTTGAAAGTAATGGTCTTAAATTAAATCCCCATAAAACTCAATGCATATTCATAGGTAGTCGACAGAACATTGCCAAAATCCCCATCGACACAACCATAGAATTTGAAGGCCACCCTATCAAACCAAACATTTCAGTGAAAAATTTGGGAGTACACTTGGACAGATACATGACATTTGAAACA
>NW_028234423.1:4334650-4339650 GCF_977035675.1 Penaeus japonicus | reverse complement strand
CTCGGTAGGCCTTTTTCAAGCATGTCTTCATACATATACTTAGTATCCTTTTATCCTTATTTCTTATCCTGTGGACAAGTACCCGCTGCTCTGGCCTTGTTATACTTCCAACATGAATATGCTCTTGCAAAATGGTTGCATGAGCTGCAAGTCATTCCAGGCATAATCATAGTGAGCTGCCGACAGCGTCTCGGGTATTTCTAGATAAGTGGTATTTCCGGTACACCTTAATTAAGGATTAATTGAAAATATTTGACAACTTGTCAGTTCCCCTTTTCGGTTAGGTAGGGTTCCTGGTACATCATAAAGAACAACTGAAAATATTTTACCATTTGTCATTTATTTTGGCAAGAGTTCCCAGCAGATGTAGATGTAGAAGTAAATGAAAAACACGCAGAAACCCCTCAGAGTTGAGCACCGAACTTGTATAAATTCTCCAACAATAAAAGCAACTCCAACATGGCTACGAGGACCCCATCTCCTCCCTGTCCCATCAAAAGGGATAATGAAATCCAGCATACTATTACCTATCCTATTACTGTCGTGATCATAGTCGCGAATTTTCGGTATTATTGGATAAAGACGCAACTACACGTAGCTAAAAAACAAACAAACCTTTCGGCATGACGCAGCTTTAATTATGACGGAACACCATAAACCCTTTTCTTCCGGAAAAGAAAAATAATTGAAGATAAAAAAAACTCAGCAACGAAAGGTTTCCAATGGAAATAAGTAGCGAAACTGTACAAAACAGAACGAAAACTAACAGAAAATTATCGTGTCATGACTAGAGGGTTGGTTGCGTCTTTATCCAAATCTACCGAATTTTCTCCCTTACCAAATCCATATTAATTAGATTAACTTTATGTGTTTTATCATATGGGAAATATATTCATGCTAGTCGTAGGCTCTGTTCATGCCTGGAGGAAAAACAGTGACGTATAGCTCTCTGGAAACAAAGTTCTTATCTTATCAGATAACAACTTTGGTGTGTGTTGATAATTCTCTCCGTAATTAATGATAACGACTTTCGATGACGGCCATAAAGTTTCGTATTTTTTTATAATGTTATTTTCCACAATTGATAACTAAATGCACACACACACACACACACACACATACACACACACACACACACACACACACACACACACACACACACACACACACACACACACACACACACACACACACACACACACTCACACACACACACACACACACACACACACACACACACAAAAAAAAAAAAAAAAAAAAAAAAAAAAAAAAAAAAAAGACGCATCGTATAAGCAGGAGAGGCCATGTGGCGGGGTGGCCCAAATATGTTGCATAGCGCTGCATCATCAACCTTTAAATTTCGCCCCTATTACCAGACTCACACTAACCATTTATCATACTACATTTCGTGAGAGTTGGCGCTATTAAGTAGCGGAAACGTCGTGATCGAGTCATACTTCATACGTTTGTTTTGTGAGACGGAGAAAATCTACATATTTATCGTTTAATTTCTTTATTTTTCTCCTCTTGTTCTGTGAAAATTAGAAAATCTACATATGTATCGTATTTTTTCTCCTCTATCTACTTAGACCGTGGAAAATACTCTCTTAGAAGATACTTCTAACCTTATCGAACTCATAGCCTCATACTGTAATATCTATACTCGTACTCTAACGAAGCATTTATATATAAACACGGGCGTAGTTAGTGAAAATGTGTTTGTGTGAGCGCCCCCTTATTCCAGGGTCTTTAAGAAATTTGGCGAAGGGTCCTTTTTATTAGCCGAAAGACTGTCTCCTTATGAGCAAACATTGAGAAAACGTTCTTTGATGTAGGAAACCTCATAAGAAGCGCTTATTTAGTCTTGAGTGAGACCTTAAGAAATTTCCCGGGGATTTTTCTCCCCTTGTAAAATGATGGTCAAAAACAACAATAACAACAACAACCTTCGGCGTGTTCTTGTGTTTCTTTTGTCTCTATCAGTGTTCGCATCCTTATGGTTTTCTCTCTGTGTAAGTTCTTCTCTGTGTAAGTTCTCTCTGTGTAAGTTCTTCTCTGTGTAAGTTCTCTCTCTGTGTAAGTTCTCTTTCTGTGTAAGTTCTCTCTGTGTAAGTTCTCTCTGTGTAAGTTCTCTCTGTGTAAGTTCTCTCTGTGTAAGTTCTCTTTCTGTGTAAGTTCTCTCTGTGTAAGTTATCTCTGTATAAGTTCTCTCTCTGTGTAAGTTCTCTTTCTGTGTAAGTTCTCTCTGTGTAAGTTCTCTCTGTGTAAGTTCTCTCTGTGTAAGTTCTCTCTGTGTAAGTTCTCTCTGTGTAAGTTCTCTCTCTGTGTAAGTTCTCTTTCTGTGTAAGTTCTCTCTGTGTAAGTTCTCTCTGTGTAAGTTCTCTCTGTGTAAGTTCTCTCTGTGTAAGTTCTCTCTGTGTAAGTTCTCTTTCTGTGTAAGTTCTCTCTGTGTAAGTTCTCTCTCTGTGTAAGTTCTCTCTCTGTGTAAGTTCTCTCTCTGTGTAAGTTCTCTCTGTGTAAGTTCTCTCTCTGTGTAAGTTCTCTCTCTGTGTAAGTTCTCTCTCTGTGTAAGTTCTCTCTGTGTAAGTTCTCTCTCTGTGTAAGTTCTCTCTCTGTGTAAGTTATCTCTGTGTAAGTTATCTCTGTGTAAGTTCTCTCTCTGTGTAAGTTCTCTCTCTGTGTAAGTTCTCTCTCTGTGTAAGTTCTCTCTGTGTAAGTTCTCTCTCTGTGTAAGTTCTCTCTGTGTAAGTTCTCTCTCTGTGTAAGTTCTCTCTCTGTGTAAGTTCTCTCTGTGTAAGTTCTCTCTGTGTAAGTTCTCTCTGTGTAAGTTCTCTCTCTGTGTAAGTTCTCTTTCTGTGTAAGTTCTCTCTGTGTAAGTTCTCTCTGTGTAAGTTCTCTCTCTGTGTAAGTTCTCTCTGTGTAAGTTATCTCTGTGTAAGTTCTCTCTCTGTGTAAGTTCTCTCTGTGTAAGTTCTCTCTCTGTGTAAGTTCTCTCTCTGTGTAAGTTCTCTCTCTGTGTAAGTTCTCTCTCTGTGTAAGTTCTCTCTCTGTGTAAGTTCTCTTTCTGTGTAAGTTCTCTCTGTGTAAGTTCTCTCTGTGTAAGTTCTCTCTGTGTAAGTTCTCTCTCTGTGTAAGTTCTCTCTCTGTGTAAGTTCTCTCTGTGTAAGTTCTCTCTCTGTGTAAGTTCTCTCTCTGTGTAAGTTCTCTCTCTGTGTAAGTTCTTCTCTGTGTAAGTTCTCTCTCTGTGTAAGTTCTCTCTCTGTGTAAGTTCTCTCTGTGTAAGTTCTCTCTGTGTAAGTTCTCTCTGTGTAAGTTCTCTCTGTGTAAGTTCTCTCTCTGTGTAAGTTCTCTCTCTGTGTAAGTTCTCTCTGTGTAAGTTCTCTCTCTGTGTAAGTTCTCTCTCTGTGTAAGTTCTCTCTCTGTGTAAGTTCTCTCTGTGTGTAAGTTCTCTCTCTGTGTAAGTTCTCTCTCTGTGTAAGTTCTCTCTCTGTGTAAGTTCTCTCTGTGTAAGTTCTCTCTCTGTGTAAGTTCTCTCTCTGTGTAAGTTCTCTCTGTGTGTAAGTTCTTCTCTGTGTAAGTTCTCTCTCTGTGTAAGTTCTCTCTCTGTGTAAGTTATCTCTGTGTAAGTTCTCTCTGTGTAAGTTCTCTCTGTGTAAGTTCTCTCTCTGTGTAAGTTCTCTCTCTGTGTAAGTTCTCTCTGTGTAAGTTCTCTCTCTGTGTAAGTTCTCTCTCTGTGTAAGTTCTCTCTCTGTGTAAGTTCTCTCTGTGTAAGTTCTCTCTGTGTAAGTTCTCTCTCTGTGTAAGTTCTCTCTCTGTGTAAGTTCTCTCTGTGTAAGTTCTCTCTCTGTGTAAGTTCTCTCTCTGTGTAAGTTCTCTCTCTGTGTAAGTTCTCTCTCTGTGTAAGTTCTTCTCTGTGTAAGTTCTCTCTCTGTGTAAGTTCTTCTCTGTGTAAGTTCTCTCTCTGTGTAAGTTCTCTCTCTGTGTAAGTTCTCTCTGTGTAAGTTCTCTCTCTGTGTAAGTTCTCTCTCTGTGTAAGTTCTTCTCTGTGTAAGTTCTCTCTGTGTAAGTTCTCTCTCTGTGTAAGTTCTCTCTCTGTGTAAGTTATCTCTGTGTAAGTTCTCTCTGTGTAAGTTCTCTCTCTGTGTAAGTTCTCTCTCTGTGTAAGTTCTCTCTGTGTAAGTTCTCTCTGTGTAAGTTCTCTCTGTGTAAGTTCTCTCTCTGTGTAAGTTCTCTCTCTGTGTAAGTTCTCTCTCTGTGTAAGTTCTCTCTGTGTAAGTTCTCTCTGTGTAAGTTATCTCTGTGTAAGTTATCTCTCTGTGTAAGTTCTCTCTCTGTGTAAGTTCTCTCTGTGTAAGTTATCTCTGTGTAAGTTCTCTCTGTGTAAGTTATCTCTGTGTAAGTTATCTCTGTGTAAGTTCTCTTTGTGTGTAAGTTCTCTCTCTGTGTAAGTTCTCTCTCTGTGTAAGTTCTCTCTGTGTAAGTTCTTCTCTGTGTAAGTTCTCTCTCTGTGTAAGTTCTCTCTCTGTGTAAGTTCTCTCTGTGTAAGTTATCTCTGTGTAAGTTATCTCTGTGTAAGTTCTCTTTGTGTGTAAGTTCTCTCTCTGTGTAAGTTCTCTCTTTGTGTAAGTTCTCTCTGTGTAAGTTCTCTCTGTGTAAGTTCTCTCTGTGTAAGTTCTCTCTGTGTAAGTTCTCTCTGTGTGTAAGTTCTCTCTCTGTGTAAGTTCTCTCTCTGTGTAAGTTCTCTCTGTGTAAGTTATCTCTGTGTAAGTTCTCTCTCTGTGTAAGTTCTCTCTATGTAAGTTATCTCTGTGTAAGTTCTCTCTGTGTGTAAGTTCTCTCTGTGTAAGTTCTCTCTCTGTGTAAGTTCTCTCTCTGTGTAAGTTCTCTCTCTGTGTAAGTTCTCTCTGTGTAAGTTATCTCTGTGTAAGTTCTCTCTCTGTGTAAGTTCTCTCTGTGTAAGTTATATCTGTGTAAGTTCTCTCTCTGTGTAAGTTCTCTCT
>NW_028234423.1:4319650-4324650 GCF_977035675.1 Penaeus japonicus | reverse complement strand
TTTCATCTTTCAACAAGTTACTTTGTATTCTAAATCATATTCTTTAACAACGAAATCTTTTCCGACATCATTCTTAAAAAAATATTGTCAATTAATTAGGAAATGTCACGTTCCGATATGTACTTAATCAGTTGCAAGCAGACCCCTTCTTCTAACCTGAAACATCTGTTCCAAGAAACTATAGCAATGATGCAACGAGAAGTTCAGATGTGATATCCTGACATTTGAAATCTCCCCGAAGCTGAACTATTTTTTTTTTCTTCTTTTTGCTGAAACTTTGTGTATTTAACTCTAGTTGTTTTTACCTTCTTTTTTTTTTTCTTCTTTTTTTTTTTTTTTCTTTTTTTTTTTTTTTTTACTACGTATTAACTCAAGACTATATGCTTTATCTGTATGTTTGTGCTTGTGCTTGTGCATGTTTCCAGTTCTTTTGACACACTTTCCTTGTCAATCGTGCTTTGATATACGTGAGTTTGATCTTAGAAACACTAGATATCAAATTCTAGTGACTTTTATTTCTTACTAGAATGACTTTTCTTCTTCGCCTAATCAGCTTAAGTAAGCTTTTAACGAGAGATTTTCATGTAAGCTTTTAGATCGGTGTTTTAGTTTGCAGTTGGTGTTTGTACACGATAGCTTCACGTTAATCTAACCCTTTGGCTTTTACATATATATTATTTCATTCTTGTTGCTCGTTTTTATGCTTTATCTATTTATTTCTAATATTTATAGTTCATGTTTTATCTATGTTGTTTCATTCTAGTGACTCATTTACATACTCTATCTATTTCTAATATTTGTAGTTCATGCTTTATCTATATTGTTTCATTCTAGTTGCTCGTTTATATACTTTACCTATTTATTTATAATATTTCTAGTTCATGTTTTATCTATATTGTTTCATTCTAGTTACTCGTTTATATACTCTATCTATTTATTTCTAATATTTATAGTTCATGTTTTGTCTATATTGTTTCATTCTAGTTGCTCGTTTATATACTTTATCAATTGGAAATGTGAACAAATATATCGTTGTTGTTATCATTATCACTATTATTTCATTACTACTACTACTACTGCTATTACTACTAGGTTGTGGCGATGACTATCATTGGAAACATTTTGATTATAGCTGTAAATAGTACAATAATAATGTCAGTCATAAAAATGATACTAGCGATGATGATGATAACAACGATTATATTGATAACGAAGATAATAACACTTTAATAATGATAATGATAATGATAACCATCTTCCTGATACTCATAATTATTTAAATGTTTAAAACAACAGACTAAAAACAACCTACCAATACCTACAACACATGAAATTAGTAAAAATGAACCCAAATTGAACCCTAAAAGATTTATAAAAACAAAAACACAAGTGAACTTTTGCTTAAAAAACAATGAACTTAAATAAACCAGCGCAACTTCATGAGTGACATTCTGCATGACGAGGCGCACTCTTGACGCCTCCCCCCCCCCTCCTCGATACGGCTGCGTTCGTGACATGAACCATTTGTAATGGGTTGTAAAACACATCGATATAAATGCTAATAAAGTCCGGTCTTTGTATATTCATTCAGGTAGAGAGTTGTGAAACAATTCGACCATTATACTCGTCTATTTACTTAAGTGTCATTATTTTTGGCAGTGGCTTTTTGCTATGTTCTTCTTTTCTTTCTATAATAAGCTTGAGTGATTACTTGTATTTTTTTATTTTTTTATTTGCGTTTAACACATATGATACCACGATTTTTTTCTTAACTATTAAAAACATTCATGCACAGATGGACAAAATATACTAATATTCCATATGAAGAGTATTTTTTTCCAAGTATTATAATGTCGATTTTGATGTGTTGCTTATTTTCACTTTTCCATTACTTATTTTTACCCGAAGCTTAACCCGTTGGGTGTTGACTTTGGTGTTGTATTTTGTTTTTGTGTTTTACTTGTATATTCTCTCCTGTTTTAACTTGGTTTGATTATTTGTTTTCTTCTGTTTTTTTTTTTTTTTTTTATCACTTACGGTTTTTGTTTTAGTTTGCCCTAAAATCTTATACATAAACCTTTATACATACATCGTACATATTCTTTTGTTTGTAACATATCTGTATAGATTTTACTTGTTGCATACATGTAGTTAATCATTTCATAGGATTTTTAGTCAGTGCTTTTTCTACCGATTTATAGATATCAATATGTTTTATTTGTGATGCGCTGTACAAAAAAAGAATATGTTTTCATCTTTCAACAAGTTACTTTGTATTCTAAATCATATTCTTTTATAACGAAAAAAATTACGACATCATTCTTAAAAAAAATATTATTAATTAATTAGGAAATGACGTCACGTTGCGATATGTACTTAATCAGTTGCAAGCAGATCCCTTCTTCGAACCTGAAACATCTGTTACAAGAAACTATAGCAATGATGCAACGAGAAATTTAGATGTTGATATCCTGACATTTGAAATCTCCCGGAAGCTAAACTATTTTTCTCTTCTTTTTGCTGAAACTATGTGTATTTAACTCTAGTTGTTTTTACTTTTTTTATTTTTTTATTGCGTATTAACTCAAGACTGTATGCTCTATCTGTGTGCTTGTGCTTGTGCTTGTTTCCAATGCTTTTGACACACTTTCCTTGTCAATCGTGCTTTAATATACGTGAGTTTGATCTTAGAAACACTAGATATCAAATTCTAGTGACTTTTATTTCTTACTAGAACGATTTTTCTTCTTTCGCCTAATCAGCTTAAGTAAGCTTTTAATGAGAGATTTTCATGTAAGTTTTTAGATCGGTGTTTTAGTTTGCAGTTGGTGTTTGTACACGATAGCTTCACGTTAATCTAACCCTTTGGCTTTTACATATATATTATTTCATTCTTGTTGCTCGTTTATATACTCTATCTATTTATTTCTAGTATTTATAGTTCATGTTTTATCTATGCTGTTTCATTCTAGTTACTCGTTTATATACTTTAACTATTTATTTCTAATATTTATAGTTCATGTTTTATCTATATTGTTTCATTCTAGTGACCCGTTTATATACTTTATCTATTTATTTCTAATATCATAGATATAATATAATATAATATATTATAAATATAATAGTTCATGTTTTATCTATATTGTTTCATTCTAGTTACTCATTTACATACTTTATCTATTTATTTCTAATATCTATAGCTCATGTTTTATCTAACATAAGTTAATCTGGACGTCAAGGCGAAATTATACAACACGCTAGAACATGTTCCTACAGCAATCTAGAAGAATCCCTTCTAACTATCACATATGAAGGGCATCTGTTTACCAAGAGTCCTTACCAAGGTCAGAATTGTGTCCTGGCTGTTACCACCAAGGGGGGGGGGGGGGTTCTTAGAATAGGGGCTTCTGGTTATTGATCCTGGTATGATGACACACAGCAATATCAGCATTATAGTTGCTGTGGTTCGTCATATGGTGTTTAATCGTTGGAGATGTTCTGTGACGTTTCATAGAGGTGTTTTGATGTGTTTTTTATTGCAAAGTACAAGTCGGGGTCTAAGGAAACGAGGCATCTTTGTTTCGAAATAAAGGATGAGTCTTGAGAGTATAGGAAAAATAATGTTTATATTCATATATATATGTATGTATATATATATATATATATACATATATATATATATCTATATATATATATATATATATATATATATACATATATACATATTTGTATGTATATGAATATATATGTATATCTATCTATTTGCCTATATATATATATATATATATATATATTATATATATATATAATATATGTATATATATATATATATATATATATAATATATATATAATATAGATAGATAGATAGATAGATAGATAGATAAGATAGATATATAGATATATATATATATATATATATATATATATATATATATGTATATATATATATATATATATATATATATATATATATGTATATATATGTATATATATATATATATATTTATATCTATATATCTTTCTTTCTATCTATCTATCTATCTATCTATCTATCTATCTATCTATCTACCTATCTATCTATCTATCTATATATATATACATATTATAATATATAATATATATAATTATATAAAATATATATAATATACAGCAAATAGATAGATACACATATATATCATATACATACAAATATGTATATATATATATATATATATATATATAAATATATATATAATATAATATATATATATATATATATATAAATATATATATATATATGTATATCATATTTGAGTTTGTATGCATGCATGTGTGTTTGTGTGACAGTGAGTGAATATGTGTTTTCATACTTAATTTGTTGAGTACATGCCAACTATAAGTAAATCTATCCTATACTTCTCAGATCTGGTAACATAAAATAGATTATTTAGAGTCAAATAGCTAAAACATACAACCTCGACATCTCACGCAATGTCGAATATTACTTCTCCAGTCCCTATTCAGCTTCCCTTTCTATTTATATTATCCATCCCATTTCCTCCATTTTTTTCCATCTCCCTGTCTGGCCTTGTTTGTATGTGCCTATTTCTATGTCTGTCTAAGTGCATTTAACCTTTTCCTCACCTCTACCCACCCCCCTCTCTTTCTCACACCCTCTCTCTCTCTCTCTCTCTCTCTTTCATCCTCTCTCTCTCTCTCTGTATATATATATATATATATATATATATATATATATATATATATATATATATATATATATATATATCCCCCTCCCCTCCCCTCCCCTCCCCCTCTCTTTCTCACCCTATCTCTCTCTCTCTTCCTCTCCCCCTCCCCCCCCCCTCCCCCCCCTTTCCCCTCTCCTTCCCCCCTCCCCCTCCTTCCCTCCCTTCCTCCCTCCTTCCCTCCTCTCCCTCCCTCTCCCTCCCCCTCCTTCCCCCTCCCTCCCTCCCTCCCTCCCTCCTCCTCCCTCCCTCCCTCCTCCTCCCTCCCAGATAT
>NW_028234423.1:4277150-4279650 GCF_977035675.1 Penaeus japonicus | reverse complement strand
GCATAGGTAGTATATATAACACAGACTGTAACATAACAACGTTGTCAAAACCAGAGACACTAAGATACTCATGAACTCTTTCGTCGAACAAGTGCTGTCAGTAATACAGCCTTTCCGCACAATATCGCTCTGTTAGGATATACGAGACAGTTAGTCCCCCTTTTTTCTTTTTTTTTTAAACCGACTGTAGTTAAATACAACGGACGCCAGTTTCAATGAATGTCAGTCTGAAATATCATTCTGGTTCGCTTCAGTCAGTGGCATAACACTCCATTTACAAGTTGGCAGGAATTTCGCGGCAAATGTCGAAATCATGAAGCCTCCTAACGGTGTTGAAATGCATCCTTTGCGATTTTCAACAATTCGCAAACGAGTTTCATCTTATGATCTTCGTGTGTCTTCTTTCTGCTTGCTAAGGGCTTCGCAATATCATTTTACCTATTAATATATGTATATATATATATATAAAAAATATATATCTATATAATATTATATAATATATACTATTTATATAATATATATATATATATATATAATTTTTTTTTTATTTTTTTTTTTTTTTTTTTTTTTTTTTATTTTTTATTTTTTTTTTCCTCTGGCAGCTATTCCCCTGTGTGTTTAGGAGGACTAGTAAAATATTTTTTTTTAAGTATTTTCTTACGATTCTTAAAAAAAAAAAAAAAAAAAAAAAACTTTCGCGGTATCCTCACTTTGCTATCTAAATGCAAAATGAAAATAGTCCCAAATTTGAGCGTGTTTTTAAAACTAATTTCATGATGACCATTTCTTTTCTGCTAACTGTGAAATTAGTCCTTTGCCTCGATACCAACACAGGAATACCATGCCTCCTTGGCAATACTGTAATTGTATTGCATTCAGGACCATCTTGTAATTACTGTGGCAAAATTCTGTCAACATAACAACGAAAATAAATTAAAGAGAAATATAACCCCACAACACACATGAAATACAAGATACGCGATATTATCTCTTACTGAGTTAATGCACACGCTGTTTCTACTTTATAAATAAGAGAAAGATCGCTTTTAAAATAACGAAAGTAAAGCACTTGTTACCTACGGGAATATTGGTTCTAAGACTCACGTGGTTTCTCAAATTTCGTTTTATTTCTTGCGACGAAGGGGGCCCATACACGTTTAAAAAATGAATAAATAAATAAAAAAAATCAAAATTTTGCATCAAAATTTTGACGTGTAACTTTAATGCAAAATTTTGACGCTTTTTTTGTTTTTTTGAACGTGGATGGGCCCCTTACTTTTTTTTTTTTTTTTTTTTTTTTTTTTTGGTCTTCGCGCAATGTAACTGGCGTTTTTTCCTCAACAATGAAAGGTCAAAAGTAAGAAGTGAACTTTTGAGGACTATTAATAAACGAGCAATTAGTCGATGTGTCAACACGATCGTGAATTAGTGGTCAGTGGGTATCTGGGGTCTCATTTAAAAGTATAGTAATATAGGATAGATATAGAATACATGAAACCGAATTCGGTAGAGATGAAACGAGTTTGAAGAACACAGACACACACACACACACACACATACACAAACACACACACACACACACACACACACACACACACACACACATATATATATAATATATATATATCTATAATATATATAAATATATAAATATATAGTAGATAAATATATATATATTATATAATATATATATATATCTATATACATATATGTATATATATGTATCTATATATATATATATATATATATATATATATATATATATAGATTTATTATATATATATATATATAAATATATAGTCTATATATATAATATATATATATATATAGATATATATATCTGTGTACTTTAATATATATTACGCATATATACATAAATATTTGTGTGTATATATATATATCTATAAAATATATAAATATATATATAAAGATATATATATAATAATATATATATATATATATATAAATATATATATAGTCTATATATACCAAATTAATATATTTTTATGTAATATATATATATATTTATATATATATAAATATATAAATATATATATATATATAAATATATATATATGTGGTGTGTTTTGTGTGTGTGGTGTGTGTGTGTGTGTGTGTATGTATATATAGGTATGCCTACACATCCCTTTATCAGTTGATTCCAAAAATAATTTCAAATTTTGCATATTATTCTGTATTTTCACGATCCACAAACCTATATACTCTTCAGGACAAACAAAACCCAGGAACAAAGGTGTTAATCACGAACATCGTGAAACACACGTGTTGCATGCAATCGCAGCTGTTGAAGTTGACACAAACAAGCAAACAAAGCGCGGTATTGTAACAAGGCGATGATGATGACGATGATGAGTGTTTCATGACGTGCAAATTTCCATTGCAAAACGGATCTCGTCGCTTTGCCAACATTTCTGCAACAGCCTTGCTAAGCCCTTGATAGGAAGCTTGGGTGACGTTACCCTCGTATAGCTGCTTGCAT
>NW_028234423.1:4273569-4277050 GCF_977035675.1 Penaeus japonicus | reverse complement strand
CTCTCTCTTTTCTCTACGCTACTCTCTCTCTCTCTCTCTCTCTCTCTCTCTCTCTCTCTCTCTCTCTCTCTCTCTCTCTGTCTCTTTCTCTCCCCCTCTCTCTCTCTCTCTCTCTCTCTCTCTCTCTCTCTCTCTCTCTCTCTCTCTCTCTCTCTCTCTCTCTCTCTCTCTCTCTCTCTCTCTGCCTGCTTCTTCCCCCCTCCTCCCCTCTCTCTCTCTCTCTCTCTCTCTCTCTCTCTCTCTCTCTCTCTCTCTCTCTCTCTCTCTCTCTCTCTCTCTCTCTCTCTCTCTCTCTCTCTCTCTCTCTGTATCTCTCTGTATCTCTCTGTATCTCTCTCTCTCTCTCTCTCTCTCTCTCTCTTTCCCATTTCTGTGTCTCTCTCTCTTTCTCTCTTTCTCTTTCTTCAACATCCGTACCAAACACATGGTACCGACCGAGAAGGGCAGAGGCTATGGAATCTCCCTGTTACGCGTCTCCTATCTTATCTGAAATGCTTATTGCATTGTGAGACACAAGCCAAGCGCCCAGTTGAACCGTTATCTCAAGTCTTTCTTGTGAAGTGTAGTGTATTGGATTATCTGTCGATGTGAATGCATGTGGAAACGTAAGAGAATGTTTTCTCTATACTTGAGCAGCGAGAGAATGGTTTGTTAGAACCTATACAGTGGGTTTGTATGATAATAAGGGAAAATGTGGGACGAGCTGTATTGATCGAGGGTTAGAGAGGGAAGCGATTGGGTTGGATGTTGGTTAGGATTCTGCTTGATGGTTTTGAAGATCTTTGTTTTTGGGATTAAGGAGACGAGGAGGTCTGTTTTTTATTTTTTTTTTTTTGTTGGGGGGGGGGGGGGGGCGTTTGATGGTATTAATGAGACGAGAATGTCTTTTTTATTTATTTTTTTCGCGTTGTAGTCCTTCATGTGTAAGTGATAATTATGTGTGTGTGTGTTATTACATATGTTTATATATATGTATATATTTATATAAATATATCTATCTATCTATCTAGCGATCGATGTTGAGTTAGTGTGAGATGAGGATATATAGTTATAGAGAGGCATTATGAGATTGAGATATTATAGTATATTGATAGTGTGTTATTTATTGAGATAGAGTGTGTTACGCTCTTAGATAAGAGTCTTACATAATGTATAGCGTGACATTGCTCATCAGGGGCATCCCATATAACAATCTTATGGGTGTCTGAGTTCTGACACATCACTCAAAGTGAGTGTTTGTGAGTGTGTGTGTGGTGTGTGATTGAGAGTATAGTGTGTGAGAATTGTGTGTGTGGGGGTGGGTGGGGTTTGATTGACTGAGACTGTAAGACTTTGTGTAGTTAGTGATAGTTTTTGTGTGGGTGTGAGTGTGTGGTGTGGAGTGTGTGTCTGTGGTGTGTGTGAGTGTGTGAGTCGGGAGTGTGTGTATGTGTACAGTCTGGTAACTGTGTGTGTGTGTGATGTGTGTGATGTGTGTGTATGTGTGATGTGTGTGTGTGTGTGAGGTGTGTGTGTGTTTGTGTGGGTGGGTGGGAGTGGGTGAGAGTGTGTGTGTGTGTTGTGTGTGTGTGTGAGTGTGAGTGAGTGGTGTGAGTGAGTGATGTGTGTTGTATGTGTATGTATGTACCTGAGTGTGAGTAGTTTGTGTGTGTGAGTGAGTGATTGTGTGTGTGTTGTGAGGTGTGTTGGTGGGAGGGAGGGTTATGACAGAGGGTGGGGAGTGTTGTGTTGTGGTGTGTGGAGTTAGTGTGTGTGTTTGTGGGTGTGTGTGAGGTTTGTGGTAGTGTGTGTGTGTGAGTGAGTGTGAGTGTGGTGGTATCACTCATCTCTCTCTCTATATATACTATCTCTATCTCATATCTCACTCTAAATATCTCTCACTCTCTCAACTATCACTAACACTAACATCTACACTCTCTGTGAGAGATTGAGTGAGTGATTGTGTGTGTGAGTGATAGAGAGTAGTGTGTGAGTGAGTGTGAGTATGAGTTCTGTCTCAAACAACTTCTCAACTACTCTTCTATATCTATATGTGAGTATTAGATGATATTATTTGTTATTAGTTTGATATATAGATATATTTATATTTAGATACATTTTGTGGTGATTATTGATATATATATATATAAAATAGTACATATATATTTTATTTATATATATATACAAATATATAATATAATACTATATATATATATATATATATATATATATATATATATAATATTATAATATATATATATATATATATATATATATAAACATTATATATATATAAATATATATATATATATATATATATATATAATATACATAATATATATATTTTATATATATATATAAATATATAATATATATATATCACTATATATATATAAACATAAAGAGAGAGAGAGAAAGAGTGTGTGTGTGTGTGTGTGTGTGGTGTGTGTGTGTGTGTGTGGTGTATGTGTGTGGTTGTGTGTGTGTGTGTGTGTGGTGTGTGTGTGTGTTTTGTGTATGTTATCTTTATATCAATATATATATACATATATATTAATATATACATATATATATATATATATATAATATAATTGTATATATATTATATTATTAAAAAAATTTATTAAATTATATATATATATATTATATTTGTATATATAGATATATAAATATATATTATATATATTGTATAATATATAATATTATATATATATATAATATATATATATATATATATATAATGTATATAATATAAATATCTATAATATATATATAATATATATATATATATATATATATATATATATATATATATATATATATATATAAATAATGTGTGTGTGTGTATATATTATAGATTATAATATATATATATATATATTATATATATATATATATATATAATAAATATATATAATATATATATGGAAGTACATCTGATTTTATTAATATATAATGTATAGATATATATATATATATTTGATTATAAAATATATATATATCAATATATATATATAGTATATATATGTTTATATATATATATAATAAATATATATATATATAAATATATATATATTATATAGACTATATATATTGTTATAAAATGTGTTGTGTGTGTGTTGAAGTTTATATATATAATATATATATTAATAGTCTATATTTAATATATATATTGTTTATATTATATATATATATTAACAAATGATTGTGTGGTTGTTGTGTATGGTGGATATGATTTATATATATATATATATATATATATATATATTTATATATATCTAACTGATATATATATATATAACATGGGGGGGTTGTCTTTGGTGGGCTTTTTTGTGTGTTTTGTTGTTGTGTGTGTGTATATATATATATATTTTATACTATCATTATTTATATTATCTCATCTTATATATATATCGTCTATATACATATATATAAATATAAATATTTGTATCATATATATATATTATATATTTATAATAAATAATATCAATATCTATATAAT
>NW_028234423.1:4248569-4251069 GCF_977035675.1 Penaeus japonicus | reverse complement strand
AAATCATATATCTGCCTATGACTCTGAGCCGATATTAGTCAACCGCGAGCTCGCCTTCTCCTCCCAGCAGTACAGCAAGCGAAGATCCAAGGCCCGAAGGAGATCTATATCCAGAACGGCTCAACCATTAAACTGACTTGTATCGTCAGCACACACTCGGAGAATTCTGGCACGGTGATTTGGTATCGCGACACCACGGAACTGGACTACGATTCGCCCCGGTGAGTTGACTGACGTTTTAGGGGCAGGGGATCGTGGACTTGTATTTGGATGATTATATGTGTGTGTATTTGTTTGATTATATGGGAATGTATATATATATGTATATATGTGTATGTGTATATATATATATATATATATATATATATATATATATATATATATATATATACATACATACATATATATACACCTATACACACACACACACACACACACACACACACACACACACACACACACACACACACACACACACACATATATATATATATATATATTAAATATATAAAAAGATATATATATATATATATATATATATATATATATATATATATATATATATATATATACATATACACATATACATATACACACAAACATATATTTGTTTGTATATATATATATATATATATATATATATATATATAATATATATATATATATATATATATATATATATATATATATATATACATATTAATAAATATAAACATCTTCAACCAAATATATACAAATATGTACATATACAACCCAACAAACCAAGCCACATCTGACACCACGGCGCCTCCCGGCTTCTCCACCCGCAGAGGCGGCGTGAGCGTGGAGATCGAGAAGACGCCCTCGAAGACCACTTCGAAGCTCTTCCTGACGAGGGCGGTGAAGGGGGACTCGGGAAACTACACTTGCGCGCCCGAATTCGCCGAGGCGGCTTTTGTCCTCGTTCATGTGGTCAACGGTGAGTGTACACGGGGTATTTTGGGTATTTGTGGGTATTTAGGGATGTCTTGAGGGGTACTTTGGGCATTTGTGGGTATTTAGGGATGTCTTGAGGGGTACTTTGGGCATTTGTGGGTCTTTAGGGATGTCCTGAGGGGTATTTTGGGCATTCGTGGGTATTTAGGGATGCCCTGAGGGGGGGAGGGGGATTTATGGGTATCTAGGGGTGATTTGGGTGGATGTTGGTGGATGGTTGGTGGATGAATCGTGACCATAACCTGTAGTGGTTAGTGTTGAAAAAAATCGTCATTGCTTGATATGAATTCTTCAGTATCTTAACCTATGGATACGAAAATAGGATAAAAAGAAAAGACTATATGTATGTGTGTTTATAGATAGATAGAGAGAGAGATAAAGAGATTAGATAGATTGATTGATAAACAGATAAACAGATATGATAGATAGATAAACAGATAGACAGATATAGATAGACAGATAGATAGATTGATAAACAGATATACATATAGATAGGTAGATAGATAAACCCATAGACAGATATAGATAGATAGAAAAAATAGATCGATAAACAGATAGACAGATACACACAGATAGACAAACAGACAAAGATACACAACAAAAGAAAAAAGAAAAATAGAAAGATGAATCCAAACGCCTCTCCTTTTTCCACCATCCGTAAGGTCCCTCCGGCCTTCCCATTTCAGGCGAGGAATCTGCGGCGGTACACACAGCGGGGTGCAGCACCGTCAGGAGTGAGGTACAGGTCCTGGTCATCGTGCTGCTGGTGCTGATGCTGAGTCAGACTACTCGGTGACCCATTCGTCTCTGTGAGTGAGGGATCAGTTAATGTTACGTGGCACGCATGACAACTGGGGTTTATGAGCTGTAATGGGTGGTAGGAGTTATGTGGGGATGTGTTGTATGGTCATACGCACATGCATTGAGGCGTTTGCATAGATGTATGTGTATGGGTTTATGTTTGTGATGTAAGGATGCAGATACATGCATTTATTTATTTATTTTTTTTTTATTTATTATTTTTTTTTTTTTTGCGGAATACCCAGTTTTTGTGTGATTATATAACTTTCACACACACACACAAACACACGCAAATATCTCACCAGAATACCCAATTTTTCCACAATTACATACTTTTCACACACACACACACACAAACACACACACACACACTCACATAAACACACACACACACACACATCTTACTCCCCTGTTCTCCCCAGGTACTTGAACGTCACCAGTGGGCGTGAGGGAATCCGAGCGGCGCACGCCCGCCCGCCCGCCCTCGCTCCCAATCCGGTGTCCCGCGCAGAGTACAAACCCGTCCTCCCAGCATCCCGAGCTCCTCCTGTGGGATTCAGGATCTTAAGTGATTGTGTCAAGATAAATTCCTTCGGTGTGTGTGTGAGCTTCTTATGGATTTTTCTCTCAGCTGGAAATAAATCGTAAGAATAAATATATGAATAGATTTATGTCACTATATGTTTAATTCAGCGTGTTGCTATGTAATGTAATAGTTTTTTTT
>NW_028234423.1:4228569-4233569 GCF_977035675.1 Penaeus japonicus | reverse complement strand
CAAGAGTGAACTTGATCAGATCTCCTTGAAATTAGTGGGGAAGTTCCAGTGTATAACTCCTCTACGTTCAGCCTATCTTCCATTAAATAGAATATAAACCAAAACACTAGACAATACTAATAGATAAAACAAATAAAAGGATAAACAGGTTAAGGATATACTCAAATTACGTTAAACCGCCATGAATATAAAAGCAGCTTCAAAGGGAAGTGCTAAGCTAAGGGCTTACTATAAAAAAAACTAACTAAAACGAAAAAGGAATCTGAAATGGCCCTCTGGCAAAAGACCCTACATAAAAGAAACAAGTCACTAAAACATGGCAAAATAAGGGTCACTGAAGGTGATTCTCAAAACAAAAACAGAAGTAAAAAACAAAACAATGGCAAAGGCCAAAAACTATAACTAAAAGGCAAAGAATTAAAGTTAAAACCAGGCACAAGTCCTGAAGGGACAATAAATGAGAGGTAAAAAACACAAAGCAAGCAAAACTATAAAAACAAAACATCACTGTTAAAATTTGTATATATGTTAAAAGAAATCACATCCAGCTCCTATTAACAATGAAATGTCAGGATCCCAAGACTTAACCTTTCCCTGCTGGTTTCTTCTGGCAACCGGTGTTTCAGGTAGAAGAAGGGTAGCAAAACAACCGCTGACTGGTATAGACTGGCTGTATTTGGTCATATTTATAAACTGCGTGACGTCACAGGTCACGTAAAATACTAAATACTAAATAAAATCTGATTGCAATAAAAAAAAAAAAAAAAAAAAATATGGGGAAGGCTGTCGTAAAATACAAAAGGGTGGAATCACAAAATAAAACAGATTTAAGATAAAATAATGAACAAATAATATACGACATTTGTAAAGATGTACCTTCACTTCATCATGATTTGGCAAAATAATATGAAAACAACTGATAAGAAAATAAAAATACCTTGTAAAACAGCGATTTAAAACTCAATAGAATGACCACTCAAAATACAACATAAAAGCAAAAACAGACTCGGTAAAACAAAAGCAAAAAACAACAACAACAAAGAAAACGTCTGGTAAGGCAAACTGAAACAAACACACAAGCGAACTAAAAAACAGACAAAAGCATACCAGGAGGAAATAAAAACACGACAGAAACATAGAAAAAATGCAAAATAATTTTTTAAAATGTCAAGTCGCCTCCGGACTCCAGAGCTGTGGAAGCGAGAGATCGTGGGTATGCTAGCAGGGAGGAACGAAGAACGGAGCAATTCCTTACAAAAGCATAATCGTTTGACAGTTTTGAGTAGTCATCAACACAGATATCAGTCAAATAGGCTTGGGGAGGAGGGATTAGTAGTGGGATGAGTTAGGCGAGAAATATTTTGCAAGTAACTATCCAGTTTATGTTCAACCAAACAAGGGTGATAAAAGACATATTGTGGGTGGTGCACGTCGACCTACCAAGTTACTGAATATTCCTTCTAGGCCATGATAATCTAGTCAAAGTGTTAGTGAAGAGAAAGATAAAAATAGTTGATGCGAGGCTGCAAAGAGTAGATGGTGTGTTTACAGTAAAGAAAGTTGTGAGTATGCTTGGTGGATAAATAATCGCATGTGAAAAAATGATTGAATTAATAAAATAATAACATTGATTTACTGCATATTGCAATTACTATAAAATGTAATGAGACTGTAATAAGACAATAATGACGAAATTAGAATAAAAATATGCGGATAGATATAGTATTTCACTAAGTGAGATTTTCTTTAAAGATAAATAAAATATGTAACAACCGAAAAAATAATATTACAAAAACATATATATGGAAATCGTTGATGTAGCACATCCGTTTTGAGGCAGGTCTGATCATCGCTTTGTATCATTTTACTCTAATGAGGTCATGAATGACCTTGAATGACCTGCCTGAGTTCGAAATGAGCTATTCCAATTGACGTAGTTAATGTTTTTTCTAAAAGTAATTCCAAATATATACATATAGTAAGTACATGCTTAAAAGAAATAGCTTGAGGACAGAATATTTGCTGAACTAAAGTGATTCCGTTACTGGAACTAAAATAAGATAATAAATAAATTTTCCAAAAATTTCATAATTATCTTGAAAACTAATCATGATAAATATTTTGAGTAAATAAATGTAATAATGAATAAAACACTTCAGAATTTCTTTCAATGATTACACATTATAACATGAAAAACTTATAATACCTTTCCTTAAACACACTGAGAAAAATAAAAAAATCTAAGGGATAAATGTGGTTATTTAGAATGAAAAAGTCAGAGATAGAGGGAAATTGAGAGATGGGGGACATCACTTCCACCGACCTTGATTTCACTGCCTGCCAGTATTTACTACTGAGATCACATGAGAGACAAAAAAAAAAAAAAAATGTATTGGCAGTGTGGCTCACAATAACTACGTGGTGGTTCAGTTCAGTTCAGAGAGATTTGCGAGGACGTCCCTTCGCCCGGGCTATGTGCACGAGGCGGCCCAGTTAACTACGTGGTCCACGACTTTAAAGAAAATAGGAGGTGGGCACGATTTGTGATGGTGGCGGTTTTCGATCCCACAAGTACCATTTTGTGATGTGCAGAATGGGTCTTACTGTGGGCACCAGTTTGTGAGGGGGTTTTCCATCCCACCACTGCCACCAGTTTGTGAGTTTTTTTTTTCATCTCACCGCTGCCAGCAATTTATGAGTTTGTTTTTTTCCATCCCACCGCTGCCACCAATTTGTGAGTTTTTTTCCCCCATCCCACCGCTGCCACCAGTTTGTGAGTTTTTTTTTTCCCATCCCACCACTGCCACCAGTTTGTGATGGGTGTCTTAGTCTGTTGGAACTAATAACCCACATAAAATAGGTATTTGATACCAGACACAGTTTTACACCATTCAAGTTTAGTCTGACGTATGGTACACAATACACTACAGCACAATGATCACAGAAATAAACACTATCACAATACATATAAACAGGTGGAGAAATCATGTGTCAGTGGCAATGCAGTTGATCCCAGCCTGTCTATGTTCCAGATATCCTGCTTACATGGAAGGGTTTCCCATTCGCCATCCCCAACAGTGATTATACGGGAAGGTATTCGGGAATGTACGGGGTATTTTGCTGGTTTGAGGATCAGGGTACTTGGGATGGCAACTATGTGTGAATTACCTGTCCATCAAAGTTGATCTGATCTGACCCAGTGATTGCCTTGCTTACTAGAATGGGATTAATGCAATCTTTGTAAACTGATCTGTTGATGTATTTAATAACATATTTAAATATACTATATAATCCTTACAATACACACACATACACACTCTCACTCTCCCCCTCTCACTCTTGTTTTCTCTCTCTTTCTCTATCTCTCTCTCCCTCCCCTCTCTCATATATATATATATATATATATATATATATATATATATATATATATATATATATATGTATATTTATATGTACATAATTTGTATTTATACTTTGTATATATATATATATATATATATATATATATATATATATATATATATATATATATATATATATACATATATACACATGCATATATATCTTTCCCTCCCCCTATCTCTCTGTCTCTCTCTCTTTCACACACAAACACACACACACTAACACTCACACATCTCTCTATCTCCCCCTCTTTCTCTTTATGCCCCCCCTTCCTGTTCCTTATATCCCTTCTCTTTTTCTCAATTCATCATATCCCGAGAAGTCGATTCCTGGCGCCGTGTGTGTGTCTGTGTATTGACGTCCTCATAGAAGCAAACTCCTCCCAGATTACCTTGGTTCATTCATATTTGATTACAAAATCGCTTTATTTAACACATACATGCAAACAGACCCATACGCTCGCAGACAAACAGAGAGTCTAACACACTCGCAGATTGACACATAAACGATAGAGAGAGAGAGAAAGAGAGAGATAGGTAGAGAGAGAGAGAGAGATAAAGAGGGATAGAAAGAGAGAGAGAGAGAAAGAAATAGTAAATTAGTGTGGGAATGAGTAAGGGACAGAGACAATTACAGGGGTAGATAGATAGAGAGAGAGAGAAAGATAGAGCGAGGGAGAGAAAGAAAGAGTGAGTTAGCGAGAGAGTGATTGAGGGAGAGAGAAGCAGACAATGACAAAGAGGGAGATAGAAAGAGAAAGAGAGTGAGTGAGGGAGAGAGAAACAGACAATGACAGAGAGGGAGATAGAAAGAGAGAGAGAGTAAGTGAGAGAAAATCAGATAGAGAGAGAGAAACAGACAAATACACAGTCAGATAGACACACGACAGACAGACAAAGAAACAGATATAGCTAGTCAGACATAAACATGGATAGATAAGGCGATAGACATGAGTATAGATATAAAGAGACATATGTTGGGATCATCACGGTGCTGCATAGATTGTAGCACTGCCTCTAAGTTACAATAAACACCGCAAGCACATAAAGTTACTCAATTCGCTTGAGAGATCAGGACTAATATATTGGATTTAGAGATAATCCGGACTCGGAAATCATTTATCAAAATAGACATCTTTACGGGCATATTTTGATAAGTGAAACACATCAAACTAGAATGCTTGATGAATGAGATTAATTGACGCTGGAGTTATGCGAAATAGAAATGATTTAAGCGATAAATGAATGTGATTTTTTTAAAAAGCATGGTGTAGGTTTCCTTGCAAAATGAAAATGTTACAAGTTAGATAACATTGCACTATATTACATTCAGATTATCCAGGTATATGTCCCTCACTAAATCATGCCTAAATGAGAATGTAGATCAGTTTTACGAGGATAGAGAGCTGCATTAAAGGTAGACAAATCTAAATTTGCATGTGTAATACAGATTTGCAATGCCAGAACAGAAAGGAGAGAGAGAAAAACGAATAACGAGAGAGGACGCTCTATCCAACTCTCTCTCTCTGTCTCTTTCTCTCGCTCTCTTTTTTTTTTTTTTTCTTCTTCTTCTTCTTTCTCTCTCTCTCTCTCTCTCTC
>NW_028234423.1:4206604-4210969 GCF_977035675.1 Penaeus japonicus | reverse complement strand
CAGCACTAACAAAGGTTGTACGATTTTCAATGTTTGGTGAATCAGCTGGATGCTGCGCTGAGAAAACACAAACACGTTCCTGACATGTTGTGATGCTGTTGACTCCCGTTGTCACGAGGTTTTCAACTTCGCTTTTTTTTTTTTTTAGCGGTTTTGGTTGTATTTTGTTGTATTTACTGCCTTGTTGTTATTTCTTTTAGCTGTGTTGTTGGCATTATTAACTTTATCATTAATATAATTGTTATTGTTATCATTATTTTATTCTTATCATTATTTTCACTATTATCAATATCAATCAATATCATTATCATAGCTGTTATTATTATTAGAATTAGCATTATCATCAAAATTCTTACTATCATTATCACCATTGTTAATATTATTATTATCATTGTTATTACAATTACGATTATAAGTTTTATTGTTACTATCATAATTGTTATTATGATGATAATGACAATGATAATGATAATAAGGATAACTGATATAATTATGATAATAATGGAAATAATAACAACAGTAATGACAATAATTATAATAATGATAATGATGATGATGATGATGATGATGAGGAGGAGGAGGATAATAATAATAATAATATCAATAATAACAATGATAATAATAATAATGATAATAATTATTATTATAATAACAATTATAATAAAAACAATAATGGTAATGATGATGATGATATTGATCATAATACTGATTGCGGTAATGAGTAGTAATAATAATTGCAATGATAATAATGATTTTAATAATGATAACAATGATAAAGATGATGATAACAATGAAAATGATATTGATGATAAAAACAATCATAGTAGTAATAGTAATAACAACAATATATATAATGATAATGATCATGATAATAAAAATAATGATAATGATAATAATAACATTGATGGTAAGATAACAATACTAATACTAATGCTAATGATAAAGATTATAATGATAATGAGTACAGTGATAATGACAATAATATCAATACTGATAAAGATAATGTTAATGATAACGATAAGAATTATAATGAAGATGATAATTATTAACATTTAATATATATCATCATAAGTATCAGGATATTGATTATAATGATGATAATAATTATCATCATTATATTGATAAAATTGATAATAGTGATCATGACAATTCTAATGCTAATACTAATGATAATGATGATAATAACAATAATGATAATAATAATGATAATTATGATTATGATAATATTAATAATAATAGTGATAATAGTAATGATGATAATCATACAATTAATAATTTTGACACTGACAATAATACTGATAGTTAAAGCAAAGATGAAATACAGCAGGATTTTGAAACAGCATATGGAAGACCAGTTTCGAAAAGCAACAGATGAAATACGGGGTATGAATTCTTTGGAATTTCTAAGGAAAGAACACCCGAGGAAAGAAGAAAGAAAGTGCAATCATTGCAGCGCAAGAGCAAGCAATAGCAAGCAACAGTAAAGAAATAGCCCCAATTAATACGAAGAAAGTGATTAACGGCTAAAATATCTCTCCTTTTTTTCTCTGTTTTGTGGGAACGTAAATAAAACAGAGGAGAATATATATCGTCTCAGGGTTCCCCAAACTCGCCCCCGAATGAATATTAGCCATTGAGGCATGATAGTGTTACAAACTTATCCACTGGAAGTTATGTGCGAAAAATGAGAATTTGAAAGGCTTGAGGCGTGGTATGTGCACCAACAAGAGAAGGTATTCGGAGCGGAAGAATGTAAGATTTTAAAGGATTTTATTTTTTTCTATGCTAAAAGATATGCTATACGTCTTGAGCATAACGAAAGAATAGAAAAGATAGATATAACAGTGATAGAAAAGAGAAAAGAGACACAGCGATAGAAAAGAGAAGAGAGAAACAAAAAATATTAACACTCGAACTCTGAAGAAAGAAAAAAGGAAGAAAAAAATATGAGTCATAAAAAAAATGAAATCAAAACCATGTGGAAAAAAAAAAAATCAGAAAAATTAACCCGTCCCAGGTACAATCACAAATAATTCTGCCACATGGCAAGGCAAGCTAGAATTAGAACTTACTGTCGAAGCGTTGCGAGCAAAAATCTTGTGTGCTTGGAACAGGCAAAATAATCCATAAGTTATTAGATAGATATTGAAGTCAATATATATGATAAACTAAGACATATGAACCCACAGGTTATATGGCTCGATATCGTGGCTGTATGACAAACCTGTGCATGCATGAAATAATGATAAAGATGATAACAATGGTTATGATATTGATGAAAATGATAATAATGACATATAAGATAACCATAATCATGATGATGATAATATTGATGATGCTTTTAATTATAATAGTAATAAGAATGATGATCATATAACAAAGATGTTATTGATAATGGTGAGGGAAATGTTGATAGTAAAGATGATAATAATGATAATGATAATATCAATACTATAACAAATAATAATGGTGATGATGATGATTATAAGGATGAAATTGATAATGATGATGAGGATGATAATAGTAGTACTATCAGTAATAACAATGGTCAATAACCATGGTAATGATTATTAGGATATATATATATATATATATATATATATATATATATATATATATATATATATATATATATATATGTGTGTGTGTGTGTGTGTGTGTGTGTGTGTGAGTGAGTGTGTGTGTGTGTGTGAGTGTGTGTGTGTGTGTTTGTGCGCGCGCAAGTGCGCATATTTGTTGGTATACACTATGTATGCACATGTACGTATAGACGTGTGACAGTCCATACACCCCCCCCCCCCTCTCCAGTCCTCATAAGAAAAATAAAACATTTTTCACATTGTTCCAAAATCAAGTTTTCCTTCTCCTCCCCTCCACAGCCAAGCAAAATTATTCAGCAGCCAGACTCCAAGCAGCGGGGAGATGATTTGCACTTGATTTCCGCCGGCGCAACCTCACGGCGCAAGCAACAATTGCAGGAGTACATAACGCCACAGCGGGAAACGGGAGAGTGTATGATGGCGGAACGATTATCGTAAAGCGGAGGTTTAGACGCTTTGTCTGTCTGTCTGTCTGTTTTACGTACATCAACAGGGAGACTCAGAGCAAATGATATAGTGTCAACGTGCTTTCACGGTAATGCTGAAGATTTGCTTGCTCTCTCACACACACACGACGCGCAATAAAGAATATGTTGTTCTTAGGGAATAAAATCTAAGCGTATCTGTTTTGTAGAAAATCTCTGAACGATTTTTTTCTTTTTCTTTTATTATATATTTTCAGATTCTTCGAGGTTGTGTAATGGGATAATTTTATTCGTTTCATAATGAACGATATGACAGTCATATCGAATTTGACTTTCTTTTTCTTTTTATTTCATTTTCCTTGGAACGCGATGCAAATTCTTGGCTATTTCGTTTCCTCAATTCCTTTGATTCTGATTTCGCTCGAATTTGCCGACGAATAACAGATTAAGAAGAGAATAATTAACAAAATAACAGATTAATGACAGAATAACAGATTTTGATTTTTGCTCTGTATTTCAACCTGTTTTGTATTATTGTTAGTTATCGGTATTTTTGTTATCATGTGTTTTTGTTATTCTTCTTTCTATAGGTTTTTGAGTGTTATCAATTCTTGCGTTGTCATTGTCATTATTTAGTAGTGGTTTTATCATTCTTGCGTTATCATTGTCATTATTTAGTAGTGGTTTTATCATTATCATTATTGTTACTATCATAATCTTTGTTATTATTATCATTTTTTAATTATTATTATTATCATTATTATTATTATTATTATTATTATTATTATTATTATTATCATTATTATTGTTGTTATTATTATTATCATTATTATTATTACTGTTATTATTATTATAATCATTATCATTATTATTATTGTTGTTGTTATTTTTATTATCATTTTTATTATTATTATCATCATTACTATTATAGTTTTATCCTTATCATGATTGTTATTATCATTATCATCATCATCATCATTATTATTATAATCACTATGTTTTTGTCATTATTATGATCATTATCATCATTATTTTTATTACTATCATTAGTATCGTTATCATTATCATCATTCATAATATCATAACTATCCTTATAACTTATCATTATCATTCTCCTTAATATCATTATTATCAACATTATTTTTTTCTCAGTATCATCAACACTTTCATGAATATTATTATGATCATCTTTATCATCTGTATCATTATTTTTCTAACTATTATAATTTTTATCATTATTACTATCACTATCCTTTTCATCGTTGCTATTGCTGTTGTTAATGTTTTTTTTTTATATAATCTTTATTGTTATTATTATAATTGTTGTTCTTATTGCTATT
>NW_028234423.1:4199104-4201604 GCF_977035675.1 Penaeus japonicus | reverse complement strand
CCTCTCCCTCCCTCCCCTCCTCCTACTCTCCCTCCCCTCCTCCTTCTCTCCCTCCCCTCCTCCTTCTCTCCCTCCCCTCCTCCTTCCTCTCCTCATCCCCTCCCTCCTCCTCCTTCCTCTCCTCATCCCCTCCCTCTTCCTCCTATTCTCTCCCCTCCTCCTCCTCCTCCTCCTCCTCCCCCTCCTCCCCCTCCTCCTCCTTCCTCTCCTCATCCCCTCCCTCTTCCTCCTATTCTCTCCCCTCCTCCTCCTCCTCCTCCTCCTCCCCCTCCTCCCCCTCCTCCTCCTCCTCCCCTCCTCCTCCTCCATCCTTCTTCCTCCCCTCCTCTTCCTCCCCTCCCCTCCCTCCCCTCCTCCTCCTCCTTCCTCCCTCCCTCCCCTCATCCCCTCCCTCCTCCTCCTTCCTCTCCTCATCCCCTCCCTCCTCCTTCATCCTCCTCCCTCCCTCCCTCCCTCCTTCCAGACCATCTGCGACCACTGCCACGTCCTTAGCTTGTAACGTCAGTAAAGGCAACCTTCTAAATGCTCTCTTCTCAGCCTCTGCAATGGCATTCCATACCTCCTCCCCCCCCCCCTCCCCCACACACACACCATCTCCTTCCTTTTTTTAACTCCCCCCTCGCATTCCTCGCATCTCCTTCTCCCTTCTTTTTCCCTGCCTCTTTCTCCTTTTCCTTCTGTCCTTTCCCTCTTTCTGGTCCGTTCCCTTCTCCCTCTTTTTTCTCCTACCTCTCCTTCCTCCCTTTTTCTCCCTTCTTATTCTCCTCTCTCTCTCTCCCTCCTCCTCCCTATTCACACTCTCCTTTCTTCTTTTCCATTTCCTCCTATCCTCCTCTCCCTCATCTTTCTGTCCTCCCTCATCTCTCCTTCTCCCTCTCCGCTCTCCCCTCTACTCTCTTACTCTCTCCTCCTCCCCCTCTCCTTTTCTCTCCCTTCCTCTCCACATCTCCCTTCTCACTCTTACCCCCCCCTTCTCCCTACTCCCCTCTAACTCCCCCTCCCTCTTTCTCCCCTCCTACTCCTCCCTACCCCTACCCCTCCCCCCTCTCCCCTCAACCCTCCCACCTTCACCACCCCAACCTCCCTTACCTTCCTGCTCCTCCCTCCCCCTCCCCCCTCCCCCTTCAACCCACCCCCCTCCCACCTTCACCACCACCAACCAACCTTCCCTTCCTACTCCCCTCTCCCTCCCCTTCCCCCTTTCTTTCCCTCCTCCTTTGTCTCCAGCTTTCCCCCCTCATCCCTCACCACTCACCCCTCCCTCACCCCCTCACCCCCTCCCTCACCCCTTACCCCCCCCCCCCCTCCGTTAGTAGCCCGCATCATCTCTCAACTTGACTACAATTCGCTCTTCCTGCCTCGTGATTACCCGAGAGAGAGAGAGAGAGAGAGATGCACTGGCATTGTGAGACGTCGGAGAGAGATCTTGGGACGGAAGACGAGCGGGGGGGTGTTTGGGGGGGGGAGGGGGGAGTTTTAACTTTAGAGAGGGTCTCGCACCCCGCCCTCCTCCTCCCTCCTCCTCCTCCTTTATAGGGTGAACAAACGAGGCTGAAGAAATGATGGGTGAGAGGGAGAGAATGAGGGAGAGAGAGAAATGGAGAGAGAGAGAGAGAGAGGGGGGGGGGGGGAGAGTGAGGGAGAGAGGGGGGGAGGAGAGAGAGAGAGAGAGAGAGAGAGAGAGAGAGAGAGAGAGAGAGAGAGAGAGAGAGAGAGAGAGAGAGAGAGAGAGGGAGGGAGAGAGAGTGGAAGGGAGAGAAAGGGACAGGAAGGGAAAGTAAGAGAGAGAGATGAAGGGAGAGGAAGAGAGAGAGAGAGAGAGAGAGAGAGAGAGAGAGAGCAAGAGAGAGCGAGAGAGAGAGAGGAAAAGAAAGTAAGAGAGAGAGACAGGCAGAAAGAGAAAAAAGAAAAAGAAAAAGAAAGAGAGATAACGAGAGAGATAAAAAGAAAAAGAAAAAGTCTACCCTTAATTCCATCACTTACAGGAATTACAACAAAATTCCGAACGAAAAAAGAAAAAGAAAGAAAAAAAAAAGATTGAAGTTGACAGTGAAAATGAAGACCCTCACAAATAAGTCCGGATTATGCCTGAATTACCATATATTCGGAGCGTCACTTCCTCCTCCGAATAAAGCTTCGAAGTGAGACGGAAATCCTGCCATCCTTCGCTCCTTCCCATCAGCGAGTCCTTGATCCTGGTCTCGAAAGCCTGGCTAAGAAATGGAGCGGCTTCTGAGGGTGTTTGGGCCACGCTCCTCCTTCGTTCTTCTTCTTCTTCTTCTCTCTTTCTTTCTTTCTCTCTCTTGCTTTGTTCTTCTTTAGTCTCTTTCTCTTTTTCTGTCTCTATCTCTCTGTTTTTTTGTTTTTCTCTTTCTCTATCTATCTGTCTGTTCTTTATTCTCTCTCTCTTTCTCTCTCTCTCTCTCTCTCTCTCTCTCTCTCTCTATCTCTATCTCTCTCAGATATATATATATATATATATATATATATATATATATAT
>NW_028234423.1:4182977-4184004 GCF_977035675.1 Penaeus japonicus | reverse complement strand
CGTAGGACCCCGCTTCATAGAGACCCGCTTCGTAGGCCCGCTTCATGTAGGGACCCAGCTTCATAGGACCCCGCTTCATAGGACCCGCTTCCACACATTATAAGACAGACAACGCTTCGTAGACCCCCGCTTCATAGACCCGCTTCATAGGACCCAGCTTCATAGGACCCGCCTTCACATAGGGACCCACTTCGTTCATAGGACCGCTTCCCATAGGATAACCTCGTCTCATAGGACCCGCTTCATAGGACCCGCTTCATAGGACCCGCTTCATAGGACCCGCGTCATAGGACCCGCTTCGTAGGACCCGCTTCATAGGACCCGCTTCATAGGACCCGCTTCCCCCCCCCCCCCCCCCCCCCCCACCCATTAGGACCCCCCCGCTTCATAGGACCCCGTTCATAGGACCCGCTTCGTAGGACCCGCTTCATAGGACCCGCTTCATAGGACCCGCTTCATAGGACCCGCTTCATAGGACCCGCTTCATAGGACCCGCTTCATAGGACCCGCTTCATAGGACCCGCTTCATAGGACCCGCTTCATAGGACCCGCTTCATAGGACCCGCTTCGTAGGACCCGCTTCATAGGACCCGCTTCCTAGGACCCACTTCATAGGACCCGCTTCATAGGACCCGCTTCATAGGACCCGCTTCATAGGACCCGCTTCATAGGACCCGCTTCATAGGACCCGCTTCATAGGACCCGCTTCGTAGGACCCGCTTCATAGGACCCGCTTCATAGGACCCGCTTTCAAATAAGTGAACACTCCCTCCCGCTTCAATAGGACCCTGCTTTCCAAGGACCCGCGTCATAGGACCCGCTTCATAGGACCCGCTTCGTAGGACCCGCTTCATAGGACCCGCTTCGTAGGACCCGCTTCATAGGACCCGCTTCATAGGACCCGCTTCATAGGACCCGCTTCGTAGGACCCGCTTCATAGGACCCGCTTCGTAGGACCCGCTTCGTAGGACCCGCTTCATAGGACCCGCTTCGTAGGACCCGCTTCATAGGACCCGCTTCCAAGGAC
>NW_028234423.1:4170477-4177977 GCF_977035675.1 Penaeus japonicus | reverse complement strand
GAGGGAAATGTACATCAGTTAATACGTTATGAGAAAATGCATTTGCAAAAGACCCCACCCCTTCGCACGCACACACGGCCTAGAACAAGGACAGTTGGGATTTTTTAGGGGGAGGGGGGAGGTTAATTGTCTCACACACACAGGCACGTGTGTATGTAAGTTTATACACACACACACACACATATATTTATACACTCTATATTCTTGCACATACATAAAAGAAGACAGCAAAACCGGCAATCAAACGAACACTATACACAACACAGCAACGAGAAGAAAATAACTCAAAAAGCCTCATTCATCAATCGAAGATCCATTAATCAAACCATAAAAAAAAAACTAAACACTAGGTACCAGAAGGGCCCCTCGTACCCCATGAAAAAAAACTAAAGAGGCATACGTCAGTTTAGTTGAGTTTCCCCTTGATGGCATGCCTGTGAAAGGGGCGGGGCTGGGCTCGACTGATAAAGGCTCTTCCCCCTTTGCATTGTGGGTAATTATGGCAACTTTGGTAGCTTTATGGCAAATGATGTGGCCTAGTATAAAGGTCGGCCGGACAAAAGTGCATATATGGATGCATATGTATTTGTGTATATGTATGTGTGTGTGTATATATATGTATATATATATATATATATATATATATATATATATATATATATATATATATATACATATATATACATTTATATATATATATACACATACATATACATACATACGTACATACATATACACATCTATCGTCTTCTCCATCTGTCACCCTCTCTCTCAATAAACCAGAGCGAGAAAAGTAACGATCTCTCCGCAATACACTTTCACGTCAGATGAGAAATCCAGATGGAAATACACTCTACATTTTCGTATTCAGAAAAAAAAATCGTTACCAAGATGCCTAGAGAGGAACTCGACAGTATCAGTGAAATAGGGAAGGATGTCCTATGATATGACTACGTAATATATAACAGGATTACGTATAGGATGATAGGACTGCGTGTCAAAGAGGGTATTGCAGTCGGGTATTGCAGTAGATAGAACACAAGAGATTCTTTCGGTCTGCACAAGCTATGGACATGAGGTCGAATGAAATTAGACAGGAGTACCTTTGGTGGATTATATTGCTTGTGGGCGTCTCTCCTATCTGCAGTTAGAGAAAGGAGTCTGGAGAGATGGGAAGGAGAATGGAACTCAGTGGGAATAGGGAAATGAAGGTGAATTGAAAGTGGAGGAGTGGTTGAATAAATGAATAAATGAATGAATGGTGTGTTTGGAGTGCGGTAGATAGGTAAGAAAAAGAGGGCAGTTTGGGTATGGTTTAGAGGGAATAGTGGCAGGGAGTGATTAGTGATAAAATGGTTTATGAAAAAATCAAGTGCCAGATTTGTTATAGGAGTTGGAAGGAGTGGCGCTAGCAAAAGAGAGAGAGAGAAAGTGAGTGAGTGAGTGAGTAAGAGAGGGAGAGAGAGAACGGGAGAGAGAGAAAGAGAGAGAGATTAGAGAGAGAAAGAGAGAGAGAGAGAGAGAGAGAGAGAGAGAGAGAAAGAGACTAGAGAGAGAGAGAGATTAGAGAGAGAGAGAGAGAGAACGAGAGAGAGAGAAACAGAGAGAGAAACAGAGAGACAGAGAAAGAGACAGAGAAACAGAGAGACAGAGACAGAGACAGAGACAGACAGACAGAGACAGAGACAGAGACAGAAAAAAAATAGAGACAAAGAAAATAGAAAATGAAATGTCCGGCACCCGAGTTGAAATGAATTGCAATTTTCTTTAGAAGTGACGAGGATGGACAGGAATACGAAAGGGAGCATTAAAGGGAGTGCATAGACTGGAGACAGGGTGCGAGAAGCGACGCTGAGCTAGTTAGGACACGTGGTGAACGGAGCTGCCTTGCAACAGGGGGCACGGAGGATCAAGGAAAAAGGTTATGGGCGTGAGGGAGGACATGCAGATAGATGGTCGGTGTGGCAGAAGACGGGGCAGAGGACAGGGTGAGAGGGATGTGGACGACACACACACATACATAATCACACACACATAAATAATCACGCACACACACAAACAAACAATCACACACACACATAAACAATCACGCACAAACAAATAATCACACTCAAACTAACAATCACACACAAACAAACAAACACACACACACAAACAAACAAACAATCACACACACGCAAACACACACACGCGCAAACACACACACACAAACAATCACATACACACACAAACAAACAAACACACACACACACAAATAATGCATAAATATGTGTGATCAGATTTTTACGTATATATATATGCATATTTAGATATCTATAAGTGTTTGACTGTTTGTAAAAGGCTAAACCATACATCCATATTAGCTTTACTAAAACATTAACAATATTTGAAGTATAATTGTTATATTCCACGTTTTATGCACCAAAACTTTCCATCTTGTAATTCATGTTTATAGAGCCTATAATGTTCTAATTAATGTCAGAGGTTCCCATGATATGTGGCGTTACTTATATCCCTGACCTGTCTAGTGGAATGAAAGTTTTGACTGTTATTGTTTTTAGTGTCTTTTTTAAGACAGGAATTCATAAAAAGTAGATGTTAATGATATGCTGTATTTAAGAAGATTTTCATCTTTGAATCTTATTAATTAATAAATGAAAAGGTAATTAAAACCGATCTAATTCAAAGTAGTGCTTGCAACTTACTTGTTTTTTTTTTACTTAGATGAGAACAATTCAAAGAGGAGCAAGTATGAATTCTGTTGATAAAAGAAACAAATAAAAAAGATAGAAAAATAAATGGTGGGTGGGTAGCGAAGGGGGGAGGGAGGAGGGGGGGATAGGGTGGGGGAGAGATCCTAGGACTTTGCAAAGGACGTGGGAGGAACCCGCAGGACACTGCAACCAATCCCTTTATACCAAGTTGCAATCTACAAGAAATATTACTTTGCAAAGTTATATATGTTAGGGTCATCAACAAAGTTTCTATTTCCGAAAGAAAAAGGAGTTTTTTTCTTTCCTGTGAAGATATATACGCGCGTGCATATACACACACACACACACGCAAGACCACACACATACACAAACACACACACACACGCGCGCGCGCACGACCACACACACACACTCACACACACAAACACATATATAAACACAAAAACAAACACACACACACACAAACACACACACACACAAAGGCACACACAAACAACCACAAACACACACAAACACCACATCCATACACCATTCAATACTTGACTGAGCGGATTTCTACCTCAGAACATACAGACAAACCCTCAAGCCAAAAAATAGATAAATAAATAAATAAATAAATAAATAAGGAACTATCTCTTACAAAACCCGTTCTGCACCGGAATCCTAGAATCCTATCTAGGATCGGAGGATTCCAACATACGTCAAGTTGGAGGCGTTCATCAGACGAAGCAGTGAGGCGCGGGGTAATTGTGATGAGGCCTAGGGGATGGGAGGGGTGGGGTGGGGGTAGTGGTGTGGGGGTGGGGGTAGGGGGTGTCTGCGGTTGGGATTTGGAGCTGGGGTAGGAGGGGGGGAGGGAGGGTGTGGGGGAGGGTGGAGGTAGGAGGAAGGGGGTGGAGGGGGGGAGGATGTAGGTAGGAGAAGGAAGGGGGTGGAGGGGGAGGGTGTAGGTAGGAGGAAGGGTGTGGGGTGGGGAAGGGAGGGTGTAGGTAGGAGGAAGGGGGTGGAGGGGGGGGGAGGGTGTAGGTAGGAGGAAGGGGGGTGAGGGGGAGGGTGTAGGTAGGAGGAGGAGGGGGTGGAGGCGGGGGGAGGTGCCAATAGAGATCACGAGGTCATTTGGGAAGCATTGGCATACGTATGCATTCATATGTGTTCAAATGCACTCAATATCTCACGCACGTCCATACACATATGCACGCTAACACTACATATACTCGCGCGGGCGTGTGTGTGCATAAATAGGGATTCGCACATGTAGGCACACGCTAGAATATATATAAAAAAAAAGGTCTTTCTTGAGTCGCAACGTCAGAAGAGGAAACTTTGGAGCGTCCGAAACGTCACGGAAAAAAAATTTATTTATTTTGGAAACAACGGTTTCTTACTGGGGATTTGTGTTACGTAATAGATTACAGCGAAGAGAGAGAGAGAATAAGAGAGACAGGATGAATATATATATATATATATATAATATTATTATATATTAATATATATATATATTATATATAGACATAATGTTATATATATATAAGTACTATATATATATATATATACCAAAATATATATATATATATATATATATATATATATATATATTTTATATATAAATTATGTATATATTATAATATATATATATATATATTCTTATAAATATAAGTATATATATATATATACATATATATAACCATATATATCCAATATATATACAAATATATATACATTTATAAATATATATATATAAATTTATATATATATATATATATTATATTATACTATATGTATATGTATATATATATAATTACATATATATACATAATGTATTTATACTATATACATATATATATATATATATATATATATATATATATATATATATATATATATATCATATACCTATATATATAATATATATAATATATATATATATATATATAATATATATATCATTATAGTATATACACACATATAGATGTACATCCGGGACGTCGTCAGCCACGGATCGCCATTCGTGTCTCTTGCCGGATTTCTCAGCGAGAGTTGTGTTGTCCTCCGAACATTCACGCTAATCCATTCACAAATTTCTCCATCTGCCTTCCTCTTGCTCCTCTTCTTCCTCGCACTGTCACAGTCCTCCCTTCGTATTCCAAAACCCACCTGTCTCACAAAATGTACCAGGGGTTGCAGTAGTATTTTCTTTCTTTTTCTTTTTTCTTTATTTTTCTTTTTTTGTATAGGTTGTTGACGTTTCCTTCTTGTCCGTTTATTCTAAGTATATTTTAAGTATATGCGCTGGATTTCTTTATTTATTTCTTCTGTCTAACTTCTTCTATGCCTTAATTCCTTTTCCTTATCGTTTACTAATTCATACCCATAAGAATAAAATATAAAGTATAAATGAGAATGAATAACTTGTATTGTGAAGTCTTTATACCTCTTTTTTTTTTTCTGTACAGTATTTATAGGTGGCTATTTTCCACATCATTTAGAAAATTACCTGCTTGCTATGATACCATTGCATCTAAAAATGATAATGATAATAATAAAAAAATAATAAATAGGGGGGAGGGTGGAGGTAGGAGGAAAGGGGTGGAGGGGGAGGTGTAGGGTATGGAGAAGGGTGAGTGGGGTAAGGGTGTTAGTAGGAGAAGGGGGTGGGGGGAGGGAGTTGGTAGAGGCAGAGGGGTGGGGGGGAGGGAGGGTGAAGTGTCGGAGGAAAGGGGGTGAGGGGGGTCGGAGGAGGTAGGAGAAGGTGGGTGGGGGTGAGGGTTGTAGTAGTAAGGCAGAGGTGGTGGGGGGTTTAGGGTAGTAGTAGGAGGAGAAGGGATATGGGGGGGAGGGTGTAAGTAGGAAGAGGGGTGGGTGGGGGGAGGGTGCCCAAAAGAGCAACACGAGGTCATTTGGGAAGCATTGGCATACGTATGCATTCATATGTGTTCAAATGCACTCAATATCTCACGCACGTCCATACATATATGCACGCTAACACTACATATACTCGCGCGGGCGTGTGTGTGCATAAATAGGGATTCGCACATGTAGGCACACGCTAGAATATATATATAAAAAAATGGTCTTTCTTGAGTTACTTCGTCAGAAGAGGAAACTTTGGAGCGTCCGAAACGTCACGATTTTGAACACGTTCTTACTGGGGATTTGTGTTGCATATAGATACAGCGAGAGAGAGAGAGAATAAGAGAGACAGATGAAGAAATAAATATATATATCTATAGTATTATATATAAATATATATATATATATATGGTTTGTGATGTTGTGTGTGTGTGTGTGGTGTGTGTGTGTGAGTGTTCGTGTAGTATGTGTGTGTGTGTGGTGTGTGTATGTGTGGTGTGTGTGGTTTGTGTGTTGGTTATACCTAATATATATATATATATTATATATATATATATATAAATATATACATACATATATATATATATATATATATATATATATATAAAATATTATATATATATATATATTCCAACATACATATAATAAATATATATATATATATTATACATATATATATATATATATATAAAAATATATATACACATACATATATAAAAATATATATATATTAAATAATAAATAAATATATATATTTATAAATATAAAAAATTATGTAAGATATAAAAATATACAAAAATATAAAAATATATAGATATATATATAAATATATATATATATATACATATATATATATATAATATATATATAAAAAATATAATCAATCTATAAATGTATATATATTAATATATATGATTGTGTTTGATTGTGTGTGTATGTAGTAAATGTAAAAATATACATACAAACATAAATCTATACTATTAAAAACGAAAATATCTATATATATATATATATATATATAAATATAATTATCATATCTCATATACTTAAATTAATACATATAAAATAATATAAATATAATATATATATATAATAAAATTAACATCTATATATATATATATATTATATATATATATATATATATAATATAAAATTATACTTACTTATATTATATTTTATATATATATATAAATTATAATAAAATGATATATAATAATGTATATATATATATATAAATATAATTTCATACATATACATAATTTTAAATACATATAAATACAATATAACATATATATATATATATATATATATATATATATATATATATATATATATAATATATATATAAATTATGTAAAAATATTATATAATATAAATAATATAATATATATATATATATATAGAATATACATAATATACATATATATAACATATATATACATATAATTTATATATATATATATATGTATATATAATTACATAATGAATATATACATTTTTTATACATATAACATATATATATGTATATATTAATATATATATATATATATATATATATATATATATAGATATATAGATAATATATATATACAAACACACACTAACACATATATTTAGATATATATTAATATAGATATATATATATACATATATATTTATACATATATATAAATACATACACACAACAATGAAGAATGGAACAATCCGGGACTCGTCAGCCCTCGGATCGCCAATTTTTACGTGTCCTCTTTCTCTTGGCCGGATTTCTCAGCGAGAGTTGTGTGTCCCCGAAACATTCACGCTAATCCATTCACCAATTTCTCCCACTGCCTTCCTCTGCTCCTCTTCTTCCTCGCACGTACAGTCCTCTCCCTTCGTATTTTCCAAAACCCCCCTTCTCACAAAAATGTACCAGGGTTGCAGTAGTATATTTCTT
>NW_028234423.1:4164531-4170377 GCF_977035675.1 Penaeus japonicus | reverse complement strand
CACACTCACACCACATCACACAACACTCACACACTACACACTATATATATTTTTTTATTATATATATTACTATATATATATATATATATATTTATATATTTATATTATTATTTACATATATAATTACTGTATATGACTATATAATTTAATTAACTGTATTTAATTTATCATTATAACTATATATATATAGTTATATTATATATATAATACGTATTTTCATTTGTAATTTCACTATTATTTATTTTTTGATACTTATAATATCTATATGTTATTTCTTTATACTATTATATATATATAATTATATCTCTATTATAGTCTATATTTAGATATATATCATGTATTATACATTTATTTTCACTATTATTATTATATGTTTATGCTAATTTTAGTATCTTTTATATATACAATGTACTATATTATTTATATATATATATATATTATATAAATATCTTAATATTAAATATATATACACACACAATACCGTATTATATATATATATTATATATATATACTATATATATCATATATTATTTTTAAATTTTGTTTATATATATGTTTATATATACATATTATATATATTACTTATATATACATATATGTCTATATATACATTCATATTTTTCTTTATATATATCATTATAATTATTTTTCTTATATTACTTTATCTCTTTAAACACATAAATATATACATATATATATATATATATATATACATAGTTCACTCACATACGAGACAAACAGTCACACACATATACACATATACAATCAGACACAAACACACACATGCACGCACACACGCACATTCATCGAACAGACAATCATAATCAGAAATACACACAAAAACACACTCATTATCAGACACGCACACATACACACACACGCATGCACGCACGCACATACACATACACACACGCGCGCGCGCGCATGCACGCATACACACATACACACACAATCAGACACACACACAAAAAAAAAAAAAAAAAAAAAAAAACGCACGCACGTACACACACTGACATACAAACATATACATATACACAAACATGAATACACACACACACACACCATGGTAACACATATACAATCAGACATACCAACAAACTCACACACACACACAATCAGACATAAACACAGATACACAGACATACACACACGGACACACATGCACAATCAGACACTCACACACATACCACGCAAATGCGCACACAAATGCACACATCTACACACACACACACACACACAACTCGAATGAAATAGACAACGATGCGCACATGACTATGTACACAAATCATCACCTACACGGAACATTTAAACCACGGCATCTAGTCTACACAAAGTCTCATAGAAGCCACTATACAGTTCACACACATTTAACGACACCACAATCACAACAAGGTAAACACACACACACACACTTAGAAAACATTCACAACTTTCGTCCACTCAATCCATTACGTACAAAACACACACGAAAAACACACACCACATACAACACATATACACTTCACTTATCACGCCTAGTGTCCCGCAATCGGCAAAAATCTTACACACGTACGACTGTTTTGACCAAGGATACACTAATATCTTGACATACACACGCATTATGTACATACATAGACACATAAATAGATAAATGAATAGATAAATGAATGTATATAAATATATACATATATATATTATATTATACTTCATATTTATATTATCTATATTATATATATATATTATATACTTTATCCATACAATACGATGTATATACTATTACTATATCTATATTATATATAGTCTCTATTACTTATATTTCTATATCTATATATTTATATATATCATATATATATATATATGTACATGTATTTCTATATTCATACATATGTGTGTGTGTGTATGTGTGTGCACAGAAGCACACACACTCATAAATAAAACACTAAAACATACACTCGTAAAGAAGAACACACACACACACACACACACACAAGCAAATACAGTCATATATATACACATATTGTATATGCACATATAAGTAGTTGCACACCTACATAAAACATCTACACAGGCATGAGCATAAATTCATTCAGTTAAAAGTTAACCCGAAAAGTAAAAAGAAAACAAAAACAAAAAAAAAAAACACAAGGGGATATCACGTAGAAGGTGAACACAGACACAAATATTCACACACAAAACATGAATGATACTATGCCACCGCCACACAACTCTACTCAGGCACACAACACATGCCAGTCACACACCACCCAAACCACACGCATCACACAGTGTCTCACTCACACATCACTCACGCTCACCACAACATGCACACACTCACAGACACACATCACACTCAGACTCACTCACTCACGTAACACACACCATCCACACACACTGGGGGGGGGGGGTGGAACGACACACGCACACTCCACAACACACTCCACTCACTCACGAATACACACAACATGCACTCACACAGACACAACACTCAAGAACTCACACATACACCTTCACACACACACTCAACACATATTCCTGCTTCTCATCTACTATCACGAACACACACATGCACACACCACCCTGCAAACCCACCTCACATAACACACACACACAAATAGTATAGACACACACATCAATCTACTCACTCACTCTATCACATACATGCCAACATATCAAACTTACACTACATCACACACACCATTCAACACACTCACTCACTCACTCACACCCACATGCACACTCACAGAATCTCGCACACACACTCACAACACACCCTCCACTCACAACACATGCACACACAACACACACCACACACTTTGACTCACACTCCACACACTGACTCACTCACGAACACACTCATGACACAACAGAAACGCACACCCACACTCCACCTCACTCACTCACTCACGACACACAACATGCATACGCAACACAGAAAACGCTCTACACACACCTCACTACTCTACTCACTCACGACACACACACATGCAACACCTCATCACACACACACACATCACATACACTGCACACAAACACTCACTCTCACATTACTCACCTCATTCAGGACCCACACATCATGCACACTCACACGCAAAAAACGCACACACACACACTCACACTACACACACTCACTCACACCGACAGACACACACACACACACACCCCTACTCCACACATACTCACTCACTCACTCACTCACACAATCTCAACACTCCACACACACACATATCATCACACACTACTCACCACACACTCACTCCACTCACGTAACTACACACATCACACACACACGGACACTCACACACAGACACAGCACCACTACGACTGCTCTCATTGCACACAAAAGTGACACACTACAACACAGCTCAGACTCACTCACACACACTCACTCAAGAACACACACAGAAACACACACAGAAACACACACACAGACACACACACACTCACTCACACACACTCACTCACTCACGAACACACACACACAGAAACACACACACACACATACACATAAATACACAAATACAAACACCCCAATACGCACACACCGCATCTATTTTTGTACATACACATTTTTTTTACATATATGCATGTATGTATTAATCTCTTTACCGATCGTAAAGGTAAATTTCAACTAGAGTGATGGTAAGGATGCCACTCGTCAAAGCCCTTGTATTGGACATCTCTTATTAAACCGAAGCGCTGTTGGCGGAGTTTACCGTAAGTACAGTCAAGAGTCGACTGCTCCGGAGTGATATCTCGAAGGACATATACACCTTCCCGCTGTCCGCCTCGATGCAGGCTGGCACAGGAAAGCAGAGGGTTACGCTATCTCTTCCCCAAAAGTTTGACACGCAGGGCAGAGAGAAAGACTGCCTGCTTTTCACCCTGAAATGTGGGGACGAGGAGGCATCTTTACTGTTAAACACCGAATTCGTTAAAAAAGGCGGCGAATTTGAATTAATATCCCAAGGGATTACAAAAGCTCGAATGACGGTCGACTACCAAATACGGGCTAATGATAAAAACTACTACAATCAGTACACGTTTTAGTTCAAAAAACTACTCGAAAATAAGATTGCATAAGTTACTGATGAGCTCTCTAAACTGGAGTAGGTGAAAGAAGAGCACATGCAAAAGTTAAAAGAATACAATGGCCTTTGCAAAAAATTATTTAAATCCCAGCTGTCTGGTGAAAACAGAGTTCAACTTGTGAAGCATTCGAATTTTTATCAGGGTAAGGCCAAAAAGACCGACCTGAAGATAAAATACATACAAAAGAAAATATATGGACTTCAGTTGAAGATAATGTCAATGCACCTACGAATTACGTGCCTCAAGTCACACATTCCGGTCGAATCAGCCACAGGTGTCGTTCCTCAGACACTGCTGACGATTTCGGATCTAAAAACCGTAATGGAGGGTTCATTTGTGAACATTTTCATGAAGGAGCAATATAAGAAACTAAAAAGATAGGAAAACGAGCTGCAGAAACTCGAGACGAAATACAACGCAACAGGAAAGACTTATGATCTGGCTTGTTATCATTAACAGTATATCAGTGTCTAAGCCACATCGCGTCTTATCTCCACAGTGCTTCAGGATGTAGCTGATTACATCAATTACGAGGAACGAAAGCGTTTTTGCTGGTGATTATCAGCTTCAGCTGTTGTTTTTTTTTCCTGAAGAGATGTACGTTTGGTATGAATGTACACTCCCTTAAGCTTTCCCAAGCCTGAGTTCCTTACCCGGTTGCAGTTTAAGGTCTTACCCAGGACGAATATATATATATACATACACAAACACACACACACACAAACATATATATATATATATATATATATATATAGATAGATAGATAGATAGCTCTAGATATATAGAATAGATATAATGTATATTATAGAATTTTAGGATATATAGAATATAGAAATTATAGACAAGATAGATAGATAGATATACATTCATTTACATATATATATATATATATATATATATATATTATATAGTCATTATATATATATATATATATATATATATACATAGAGAGAGAGAGAGATAGAGAGAGAAGAAAGAAAGAGAAAGAAAGATATGTGTACTATATGATATATATATATATATATATAGTTGATATATAATATATATAACTATATATATAGACTATCTTTAATACATATTATTGCATATATATATAATTATATACTTAGATATATATATAATTAATTGTTATATCATAGATATATATATATGAGTTATATATACTGTTATAATATATTATATACGTCATATATACATATTATATGATTACAGTATTTACTTGTTTTATCTTTGACATATATAAATGTTATAGTATTTAGACATATATATTATTACAGTATATATACATATACACAATTAGACATACTTTATGATATTTACACACACACCACTCACACACCTACACACGACACAATCACACACACACACACACATCATATATTATATATATATTCTAGTCATTATAAGAGTTTATATATATATATATATATATATCATATATGATATATAGTATATATATATACATAGTATATATATACATATATAATATATACATATATATATAACATATTAATTATTATATATATATATATATAGTATATATATATATATCTGATTTGCTTTGGGAGCGACCTTACTCACTATATATATATATATTATATCGATGTACTATATATGTGAGTGTGTGTGTGTATGTGTGTGTGTGTGTGTGTGTGCTGTGTGTGTGTGTCGTGTGGTTGTGTGTGTGTGTTGTGTGTGTGTATGCGTGTGAGGTATTAGATGGTATATATATACTAAAGATACATATATATGTGCTAGCGGTGTTGTATGTTGTTTAT
>NW_028234423.1:4114531-4117031 GCF_977035675.1 Penaeus japonicus | reverse complement strand
GCTCTTTGAATAAATGCATCTGCTTCCTCATGCGCTCTTAATAATGCAGAATGACGTCACCGCATAAATGTTTGTGTGATCCTGTCATGTTATTTAATAAGTCGGTTTTCCGCTTAGATTGATGAAAGGCTTTGACTCGCAAGCCTTGAACTGCGTGTCTTTGTATGAGTGCATCTGACTGTGTATGTATGCATATATTTGTGTATTTGTCTGGCGGACATTTTTTTTTTTTTTTTAATAATCGGTTTCTTTATTAATTGTGAAAAATTGAATAGAACTAATGTGATAGAGAAATAAGAGAGAGAGAGAGAGAGAGAGAGAGAGAGAGAGAGAGAGAGAGAGAGAGAAAGAGAGCGAGAGAGAGAATGATAAGGAATAAATAGGGAATATGAGAAAATAGGATAATGAAATGAACTCGAGGTTTCTTTCTTTCTCTCTTCCCCCCCCCTCTCTCTCTCTATCTCTATCTCTCTCTCTCTCTCTATCTCTATCTCTCTCTCTCTCTCTCTCTCTCCCTCTCCCACTCCCACGCCTATTTGTGCAACAAACACAGACAGACAAAGAAAGAATGAATCAATGAAAGCAAGAAAGAAATAAAGAACAGAAAGTCTTAATCACTCAACTAGAGAGGCTATTACGGATAAGTGAACATTGCTGCTTCCGCCCCAGTGACGAAGCGGAAGCCAGGGTCATGATGGCAGATGTGATCGAATTCCCTGAGCCATGGCTTGGTCCCACGGCTTGGTCCCACGGCTTGGTCCCACGAGGCGGTCCCACTCACCTCCTCCTCTCAAGCTTGATTCTGGAGGAGACAGCTTGATGGGTACGATTCTTCTCTGCACGGTTGGTCAAATGATTATAAGGAGTTTGGGATTCTGGGATTGTGTCAGATTATAAGAAGTTGGTGATTTTGGATCGTGTAAGATTATAAGAAGTTAGGGATTCAGGATTGTGTCAGATTATAAGTAGTTTGGGATTCTGGATTGTGTCAGATTATAAGAAGTTAGTGATTCAGGATTGTGTCAGATTATAAGAAGTTAGGGATTCAGGATTGTGTCAGATTATAAGAAGTTAGGGATTCAGGATTGTGTCAGATTATAAGAAGTTAGGGCTTCAGGATTGTGTCAGATTATAAGAAGTTAGGGCTTCAGGATTGTGTCAGATTATAAGAAGTTAGTGATTCAGGATTGTGTCAGATTATAAGAAGTTAGGGATTCAGGATTGTGTCAGATTATAAGAAGTTAGGGATTCAGGATTGTGTCAGATTATAAGTAGTTTGGGATTCTGGGATTGTGTCAGATTATAAGAAGTTAGGGATTCAGGATTGTGTCAGATTATAAGAAGTTAGTGATTCTGGATTTTGTAACACTGGTCTCAAGGCATAGCCCCTGACTGCGCACATGGTCCTGTCAACTGGACCTCATGATCTGAAACCACGATTAATTTGTACGATGCAACTCCGAGGAACAGGATAGAGTCCGGTTTTGCTGGAAAAATGTAAACATTATTGCCTTGAAAGTACCTTTCAGAAGGAAATGAGCGTCAGAAAGCTGATTAATGGGCTACAGATATCATCGTGCATAAGTACTTAATGTAGAGTAATCACCTGTGCTTATCTTAGCACAAGCTAGTGTTGAACCTTCATCACTACTGAATGTGATGAGTGTTCATAGCTTGCAATGCATTATAAGAGTCACACCATATGTTAATGTATTGTTTCCAAAGATCCCCGGTTCTCATGACAGCTTCAAAGATCGCATATATCCTCAGAAGTGTGTTCTGTAAATCTCTCTTTGATTTCTTTGATTTCTCGAGGGGATTTTCTCTTCCTCCCTAAAGCCAGTGCTATGAACTATGCCAACAAGACATCTAAAGCTTTTGGTAGCTTTGATGTCCCTTCCAGAAACATATATCGAATGATCAGGTTCTTCAAAGTTCTAGAACGTAGCCGTGGGTCATTATGCATATTGATCTAGGGTGTTCGAGCAACTAGAAGCACAAAGTTAGTTTGTGGGTTATTCAGGTCTCGTATTCCGGCAAGTAATCTGTCTTAGGAGAATAAGTTCATGGTACTTGATGGTTTAGCCTTGTGGTTTAGCATTCTAATCCTCGACTCATGTGTCAGTTTGAAGATCACCCTCATAACCTCAGTCAGACTAAGGGATTCCTCTTTGATCTGCCACTGATATCGTGATACCAATTATGTCCATGCTAGCTGTAAGAAACTCAAAAACAGCTATGACCTTTGGGAAGGACTAGATATTTATTTTATCCATGCCTCAGTGGGTAGCACAAAGGTCATTCACCCAGAAATAGCCTTCAACATCCTATACAAGATTCCTAAAATGCGGTTTCTTGTTCTTCCTCAACATTTTTTTCGATCCTCAGAAAAATCAAGGCAGCTCACAGTGTCCTTCCTCTGGCCAGGTGAAGGACCTTGGGTTAGTCACTGGACGTTTTGAAGTAAACCTGCAGGGTAGCCATGACAATCATAATTAGC